>NW_013952888.1:378218-380681 GCF_001266775.1 Austrofundulus limnaeus
TTTAAAATATTTTAAAAACTGTTCATCATTGAGCAATGATGTACTGTATGTATTAAAGCTCCAATTTATGTTTGTTTTTATTTCTTTCTTATTAACTAAGGTTAAAGAGACTGGTGCATGATCACTGACAGTAATAGGGTGTATCTCACTGTCTAAAATATTGGTCAGCAATGAACTGCTGACTAAAAAATAGTCTAGGCGAGAATAAGAGTGATGAACATGTGAGAAGHAGGTATATTCTTTATTGTCAGGGTGAAGAGCATGCCATGCATCGCAAAGTCCATAATCACTCATATATTGTTTAACTATGTCTGTGGATTGCCAGCTGCGCTGAGCTCCAGCCGTATTCATCCTGTCAATGTTGTTATTTAGACCAAAGTTGAAATTGCCTCCAAGAAGCAGTGAGCAATCCAGGTGATTTGATAGAACAGAAAAGAAATCATGAAAAAATGAGGTATCATCCACATTTGGACCATATATGCTTGCAATACAGTATTTTTGGCTAAATAAAAAAATGTTAATATTATATATCTACCCTTTGGGTCAATAACTGTATCTAATACTGTGAAGTTGATATTTTTATGTATTAATATTGCTACCCATCTTTGTCTTGAATTACAACAGGCTGAGAGTACATTAGGAAACTCAGGAGAGTTTTTTATGCATCCATAATAAAAGGAAACTCATGAGACTTAAGATCATGTACAGTTGAATTTAATTTATGAATTTCTTGTAGTAGTACAACATATGCCTTTAATCTTTTAAGCTGGTTAAAAATTCTATATCTTTTCTGTTGGGTACCGGCTCCATTTATATTCCATGTGACAAACCTTAAACAACCCATCRCAGTATTTGTGAGAATAAAATTAAACCACGCCCGTTATCATAACAGTAGGGACACTCAGAGACAGTCATTGACAGTGAGTGATGATTAGTCAAAATAATACCTATGTAGCATGTAAGATATATACAAAGAATGCATGTGATTTATTTGAAGTTAAATGAAGCATATGTTTTATTATTAAGTATTTGGATGTATGGAATATGAGCATGCGTGGGTTTGTGCGCCTGTGTACAAGTATTTGTTGTGTTAGAAATAAAGAAATAAAAGAAAATAATGTGATAGTAAATGGATGAAAAAAAACAAAAAGAACAGAAAAGAACAGAAAAAGAACAGAAAAAAGAACCCCCCACCACCAATAACAACACAAAAAGTAGCCACTGTGCTCACCAAGTGTGTACCCACCAACCAACTGTGCTTAGTTAACATTATAACTGGTGATTAAATGTAGTAATAATAATAATAATCACTAACCTTGACGTTAGATCTAATACAGCCAAGGAGTGATCTCAGGGTCTCTAAACAACTGGCCATTAATATACAGTTTATCTATTGATATTGTTGCTCTGCAGCCTTCAGCTAGATGCTTTTTTCTGATGGGAAACAAAACACGTCGGCGATCGAGGTATACTTTAGGGAACTGATGGTTAACACTAAAGCTAGTACCACGTAGCTCCCTCCCACAGCTAATAAGCTGTTCCTTCTGTTTAAAATGCTCAAATTTGTCAACAATAGCCCGTAGTCGTTTGCTGTCGTGCCTCTTACCTCCCGTCTGATGTACACGGTCGAAGGCGATGTTGTTTACCGTCTCACTGGAGAGTTTCAGCTGGTTCTGAATGAAGCTCCGGACTGTAGCCTCTGGGTCCTCATTAGCTTTCTCGGGGATGCCGGAGAATACGAGGTTGTCCCTCATGCTTCTGGCCTGGATGTCTAAGATGGTTTCCTTCATCTTTTTATTATCTCCAGACAGCTGTGAAATCCCTAAATAATTAAATCAAAGCCATTTTCTTTTATTTTATCTTTATTTCACCCGCCGAGGGCAGACGCTCCTCCCACACCCCGCTGCCGCTGCTGCTTCTCGTTCTGGTCTGTGAGTGCGTCTGTCCAGCATCAAGATGCATGCGTTTTGAGATTTTTGAAGGCGCGCAACACGTTTGGTGTGAATGTAGCATTAGAACCTATTCAGATGCTGTCGGCTTCTAGTTCTGTATCTCACTGTTAATCAACTCAGGACTCATTTTCAAGAAGATTTGTTTGTGAGCTTGTCTTTGGAGAATACACTTCTGCTTCAGTCCACAAGTTCAGAAGGCAAGTTTATGCTTTATGAATTGTATTGTAAATGAAATGTAGCTTATTTAGCGGGGGAGGGGGGGTAGTTACAGCACTGAAAGTACTAATCCAACTGCTGTAGTGTTTACAGGTTCAAATAACTCAGTTATTCATTCAGCTACTTTATATTTTTATACTTTGCCAGTGACATTGTGCTGTTGGTTTTACAGGCCCTAATCCTTCATGTGGATGATGATCAAAAGCTGCAGTCCGGCCCATTTTAAGTGTTATGCTGCGTTCACACCGAACAGGATTTCAGCTTCAAAATCGCATCCAACGCTTCAAGTTTGAAG
>NW_013952888.1:384989-386335 GCF_001266775.1 Austrofundulus limnaeus
AGCCCGAGTCAGTCTTGCCGAGCCCGAGTCTTGTCGAACCTGTCGAGCCCGAGTCTTGTCGAACCTGTCAAGCCCGAGTCTTGTCGAACCTGTCGAGCCCGAGTTTTGTCGAACCTGTCGAGCCCGAGTCTTGTCGAGCCCGAGTTTTGTCGAACCTGTCGAGCCCGAGTCTTGTCGAGCCCGAGTTTTGTCGAGTCCGGGTCTTGCCGAGCCCGAGTCTTGTCAAGTCCGGGTCTTGTCGAGTCCAGGTCTTGCCGAGCCAGAGTCTTGCCGATCCAGAGTTTTGTCGAACCTGTCAAACCTGAGTTTTGTCGAGCCTGCGTCTTGTCGTGCCAGAGTCTTGTCGAGCCAGAGTTTTGTAGGGCCAGAGTCTTGTCGAGCCAGAGTCTTGTCGAGCCAGAGTCTTGCCGAGCCCCAGTCTTGCCGAGCCCCAGTCTTGCCGAGCCCCAGTCTTGCCGAGCCCCAGTCTTGCCGAGCCCCAGTCTTGCTGAGCCCCAGTCTTGTCGAGCTCCAGTCTTGTCGAGCCCGAGTTTTGTTGTCTCAGGTGTAAATAAAAACCTGGTGAATTACTGTGTAAAACTACAAACACAAGCAGTACTGCAGACTGGCTCACCTCTTCGACCTGTCCGTCCTCCCCACCATCCTTGTCTTTCTCCTCGTCGTCATCTTCATCGTACTCCTCCTCTTCATCCTCGTCCTCATCCGAGGAAGTGTCCCCGGCTCCGTCCACCTGGAGCATCATGGGAGGCTGCTGTGCTTGTGGCTGCTGCTGGGCCTGAGGCTGTGGGGGGGCCTGCGGTGCAGCTGCACCCTGGACCTGCTGGACCTGTTGGATCTGCTGGACCTGCTGGACCTGAGCTGCTCCTCCTGCGGCTGCAGCCGCTCCTGCAGCCTGACCTGCCTGCTGCACCATGGCTGCTGCCTGCATCACCTGGTGCAGAGTCAACATGACACTGATGAAGCACTACAGACGGGGGGCTTTCAGTCCCATAAGAATCTGAAGAGAATAAAACTCATTTCCAGAAAACCAAAAGAATTCCCCTCTGGAGGGATGGAGCTCTGACCTGTGTGTTGCCTTGGACTTTGTTTCCTGAAGCTAAAACGATCTGCTGAGGCTGGATGATGACTCCTGTCTGTTGGGGCAGACCTCCCTGCAGAGGAGCCAGGACCTAAACACACAGGAGATTTGTTTATCGAACTGCATTCACCTATTTCTGGCTCATTTAGAAATATTAAAGCCAGACGTTTTTATTTGTTCGTGTGTGTGTGTGTGTGTGTGTGTGTGTGTGTGTGTGTGTGTGTGTGTGTGTGTACTCTGTGTTGGGGCAATACCTGCTGTATAACCG
>NW_013952889.1:0-1103 GCF_001266775.1 Austrofundulus limnaeus
GTGGGCGTGGACTATTGGTTCTTCAGAATGCGCGAGCGCGCGCGGGGGTACCCATCTGCGATAGCCTTAGAGGGCGGAGCTTACACTCATAGAATCTGGGGTTACAATACATAACCAACGTTTTGTAGCCAGCAGCACCAACTACACCTCGCTGCAGCAAACAGTAAGAGGCGGGGTCGTGCCCGAGACCCGAGCCATACCATATATGGAAATGGCACCATTACAATCTGGAAATGTAGAGGGCGCTGTTTCCTATACTAACAGCGGATTATTCTTTTTTATTTTTTATTGATCTTTATAGATAGTTGCTGTAGTGGTGAATAAATCCACATGCCCACCAGTCCACTGGAAGTTACTTCTGTTTTATTCAGCTTCCACATTACACCAGCACTTTTCTTTATTTATTTAACTCTGGCTAACAGCAAACAGCGGTACTTCCGGTATTATTAACTCGGTATTTCAAAATAAGAGTCCGCTTTAATACAGTCAGAACCTGGTCCATTAAAATCTATGAAGCAATAAATTTTCAACTAAACTATCGGTTATTCCTCATTTTCAACACATTATCTGAATATTGTTTAACAAAACAATGAAAATGAAAAATAAATGGATTGCATTATTTTTTCTAAAGAAATATTTATTAGAAAAATCTTGAACAGTGTTGAAAGCAAATCTGAAAAGTAAATTTAACGTTAATATAAATATATTGTTTTCATTTCATTCTCCAAAAATGTGGAAATGGTCCATTGTTTTATTATTTTAAACATTTACTGTAACACTGTAAACCAGACCATAATATGAAACAAATAAATTTTAATAACAAGAGGCTCCCTGTAAATAAATGAACATTAGCTAACTACTTTTTTTATTTCAAACTGTATTTTTTATAAACTAGCTAGTGTAGCTCATTTCTTTAAAACAAATTCTGTAGCAATGTCTGATGAAACATACAAAATGTTTCATGACCTGTATAACTTTAAAAAATTCATTGATTTACCATCAACTTCAAAAAGGTAACATAACGTATACATTATGTATTCACAAAATACAAAAAAAGAAAATATAAACAATAACAATCAAAACTAAGCAGATAATAACAAAAA
>NW_013952889.1:2950-4111 GCF_001266775.1 Austrofundulus limnaeus
TGGCTGGGGAGAGGGAGGTCTGGGCCTCCCTTCTGAAGCTGCTGCCCCCGCGACCCGACCCCGGATAGGCGGAAGAAAATGGATGGATGGATGGATGGAAAAACAGATGATCCAAATCTTCAACTGTCCTTTCACAAAACACACACTTAACCACATCCACTTTAAACCTGTCTCAAAAAGTCATTAGTTGGATAAATTTTGTTCATAAATTTAAATTGCATTTCTTTCATTTTGTAAGAGAGTGGGAAAGATAAATATTTAGATCTAATCTTCATTATTATGACCCCCACAGGTCATATGCAGGAGTCATTGTTTTTGTACTTTTTTTTTTTCAGAGGTTTTTGGTCAACCGTAGCACAAAAACAGCTACACCAATCAACATGAAATGAGTCAGTACTGTAGAAGAGTCTGACCTACACTGTACCAGCCAAAGGTTTTATGATAGACCCCATATTTGTGGAGGGGGCTCCTTTCAAAGAGGGGGTGTCAGGACATGTAAAATGGTTATAACTCAGAAACTGTTCAACATAGAAGCTTCAGATATATTTTGTTGTTTAGCTCTGATGAAGCTCTATCCATCAGGCCCACCAATCAGTGCCCCCCCCCACCCCCTGCACCCCCAATTTATCTGAAAAAGGGGTATACACACAAAAAATGATTATTGCTCAAAAACTATTAAACATAGGAGCTTCAGATTTTCAGTGGTTGTTTAGCTCTGATGAGGGGCTATCCATCAGGTCAACCAATGCCCCCCCCCCTAAAAAAAGACCCCTGTTGGATCAGCGGTGGTCTGTCATCCTTTTGTAATAAACCTAATTAATATAAGTAAATTACAGCTAATATTTAGGGTTTTTCTCCTAAATAGAGCAGTCTTCCTGAGGAAAATCAGATCAGCTAAATCCACCTGCTGACTCCAGAATTAATAATAAGCTGAGAACACCTTTTCTTAGGTAAATATCTAGCACTATTCATTAATCTGAGTAGGATTTTTCATTGTTCACTTACGGCCTGTTTTATACGAGAATAAATGCAGTTCATGAATTGTATTATCAAAGGCACAGTCTTAGCAGGAAAAATAAAGTCCTCTTTCAAGTGAGAATCTTCTTTATCTTGTCTTTCTGCTGTTGTCACCTACACACCTCTATGTGGGGGGGGGGGGGG
>NW_013952889.1:6341-8841 GCF_001266775.1 Austrofundulus limnaeus
ATTCCAGTGAAATATATTTATGTTTGTGGTTGTAATGTGACAAAATATGGAAAAGTTCAAGGGGTATGAATACTTTTGCAAACCACTGTATACGGGAAGAACAGACTTACCAAGGACTTTACAAAGATGCCAGGTGAAGGGAGGTTTGTATGCTTTAATAATAAAAAGAAAAATGTAACAGAACAGACAAGAATCCCTCACAGAGGTTATTACTCAGCAAAATGTCCCATGGGTGTGTCAGTGATCTTTATAACCTTCTAAAAAATGCATATTCATTTAAACAAACATTCAACCTCCTCCTCTCCTCTTTGTCTGAGGAGAGGAGTTTCATGTTTCACCTGGTTACATCAGATCTGGAGTCAGGGCAGGAAAAAGACAGTACATCAGTGTTCTGACCACAGAGAGTGGGAAGATAACTGGTCCAAGGCCTTGCAGGGAGAGAGAGTTTGCAGCTGTGTGACCTTTAACCCTGTGCAGCAGGTTTAATGCCAGGCACAGCTTGGTCCTTTGTTCAGTCTCTGCAGTTCGATCTGATGTTTAATTCTGTCCAAAATTTTGCAAAAATCCAACTTTCTCACCAACCCCCAACCAAAGCACTACAATGTTGGGATGCACCTGGTAGCATGACATTTATTAGGAATAAAGACTTCTGAGTTCTGGTGCATTTGTGCATGCGGGGGTCATTATGTTACTGCTATGAGGTATTTAGTTTGTTCCTTGTTGAAGTCTTTAAGGATATATTCCCTTTTAAGTGTATCAGTGGCACAATAAGCAGCTTCTCATAAACTTATAATTGCATTTGACATCACAAAAATTAACATTTTCAATGCAAAGTGTCTGTAAACGAGGGGAAACCTTGGAATATATAAAATCCTGTCTAAAAGCTGACGAGGAAAGACCTTGATAAGTTTCTTATATTTTGCCTTGGTGCAACATGTTTGAAATTTATCACAGAACTCAGAATATTGTAATATGTTTCCCCCTCCATCCATAAAATGAGCAACAGCCCACGCACCTTTATGAAACCATTGTTCAATAAAGATGGATTTTCTATTGATCAGTATATATAGATTATTCCATATTGGTGTGTTATGTGGTGTAAAGTTGTGTTTGAAGATGAGCTTCCAACAGAAAAAAGCCTGTTGATGGAAATCTGATGTTTTANGATTATTCCATATTGGTGTGTTATGTGGTGTAAAGTTGTGTTTGAAGATGAGCTTCCAACAGAAAAAAGCCTGTTGATGGAAATCTGATGTTTTACCAGTAATCTCCTAAGATCAAAATCACATCTTAAGACGTCATCAACTCCACCAAAGTTTTTGAAGACCAAATTATTAATAGCAAACCAAATGAAGTCTTCATTTAGTATACAACGTTTAATCCACTTTAGTTTTACCATCTTATTCATAATATCAAAATGACCTCTATAACTAGCTAACCATTAGCACAACAAACGTTAGCTAACTAGTTTTATATTTGTTTACCAGCTGGCAGCTGATGACTGATGATGAAGTGCTTTTAACACAAGAAGCCTTTCTCCAACAGGTCCAAGAGGAGGAACTTGAAGATGTTTTGGTGTTCCACAGCAGAAGGGCCTCAGAGACTTTGGCTAAATCAAAACAAACACAGGAGAGCTCTGCTCTAAAACACAGTTTTTTTTACACACACTAAGTTGCTTTTATTATTAATTTATGTACAAGGCATTAATAAATACAGGTAACTCACACAGAGAAGGCTTGGTGCATTGATATGGTCAATGATTTACTCCCAAGTGGACTCCCCTTGTGGAAGTTCAGTCAGGATTAATTAATCACTTTAAACCACTCACTGTGCAGTTACCTTAAACTAAATTTTTCAAACCAGTCTGAAACCAGCCCTTATATACCTGCATATCCACAGACCGACAGCTGGAGGAACAGCTCTGATGATTAATCTATACATGTCCGTCAGCTCTAAATGCCAAGTACTGGGAGAACCAGCCCACCCAAAATTCAAACCAGAATTCTCTACTGGGTTTTTAACTTGACAATGGTTCTATGAACTACTTTTAAAGAAAATGTACACAAGATATCACCAAAAATGTGTTTTATATGATCTCTCCAATGCTCACAACATTAGCTGTATCTGTTCAGGCACAGCACATCTGTTTTTTAGTGTTTAAAGCAGAATTTGTCTCTTCACCTCGTTCGTGTCACGTGACGCTAATCTTAGCACTAGCTTCGGTCAGAGCTTAATGGCTAACAGAGCGCCGAAGAGAAAAATAAATTTTTCTCCACGTCTCCCCCTTAACTCGAAGAAATTACACAACACAGCCCATATAAACCAGGAATAAGCAAATTAAGTTTGTTTACCTGAGATTTTTCAGCACCTGGGCCCACGTTGAGCAGCCGACTCCAGGGAAGGTAGCCTCCGAAAGCCAGGGAAATACACATAACACAAAAATGGGCTTTTTTCATATCAACCTACATGCTATCCAATTCAAATTTTTGGCAACAGTTTC
>NW_013952889.1:9898-12353 GCF_001266775.1 Austrofundulus limnaeus
TAGAATATGAAAACATTGGTGAATGTCACAAATTCTCCTGAATCACTCGTACGCACAACTTAAGAAAAAATCTGTGCGTACCAATGGTTCTTGCATGAGGCCCATTGACTTTCCAACCCATGGAAACAACACACTGGACCAGGTCTTCACCACATGTAGAGGAGCCTACAAAGCTACCCCCCCCCCCCCCCCTCCCCGGTGCCTCTGATCACCTCACCATTATGCTGAGACTAGCTTATAGACCACTGGTTAAAACCACCAAACCAGTTCTTAAGCAGGTGCGAGTGTGGCCAGATGGTTCTTCAGAGGCACTCCAGGAGTGCTTCAGCACAACAGACTGGAACATGTTCAGGGAGGCTGCTACCCGCAACAACACCACAGATATCCAGGAGTACACAGAAACTGTCAACGCCAAGTGCATTGATGATGTAACTATCCTCAAGACCATCACTGTTCGGGCTAATCAGAAGCCATGGCTGACAGGAGAGGTCCACAGGCTCCTGAAGTCTAGAAATGATGCCTTCTCAGCAGGAGACCAGGCAGGCTTGAAGATAGGAGGGCCAACCTGTCCTGTGGCATCAAAAAAGCTAAGAGGCAATACTCCAAGAAGATATCTCAGCATTTCAGTGACAGCAGAGACACTAGGAACCTGTGGCAGGGAATTCAGTCCATAACAGGCTACAAACCTCCCCCGCAGACCTGTGACAGCTAAAGAGTTCTTGTAAAGATTTTGGGATAAGTAGTTGGGTTCTAACATACACTTTAAATATCCATTAGCCACCTGGATTAGCTGTTAGCACACCGTATTCATTGACGCAGACTAGCATTTAGCTCGTAAAAGCTATATTGCAATAGCTCTTAGCTTGGATTAGCTGTCCATAGAATGAAACCCTGTTTCCCTAAAAATAAGTGGTTAAAAGTACTCCAAGTTCGCAAGGTTCAAGCCACTCAACAACACGTCCCCCCATAAATCCATCCCTCCTCCTGGTGACCAGGTGCTGACGCTGTCCCCGGCCAGCGTGAGGAGAACATTCAGCAAGCTCAATGCTCGGACAGCTCCGGGTCCTGATAACATGCCCAGTCGTGTGCTGAAGGACTATGCCTGGGAACTTGCAGAGGTTTATACAGACATTTTTAACATCTCTCTGAGCCAGCTGTGGTTCCCACATGCTTCAAAACCACCAACATAATCCCAGCCCTAAAGAAGGCATCACCATCATGTTTTAATGACTACCGCCCGGTCGCACTCATCTCCATCCTCATGAAGTGCTTTGAACGGCTGGTCACGCGTGACATCAGGTCATCCCTCCCCCCGTTCCTTCCCTGGACCCTACCAGTTTGCATATCATCAAACCGCTCGACTGAGGATACCATCTCCACTGCACTCACTCTGCCCTAACACATCTGGACAAGAACATCATTTACGTCAGAATGCTGTTTATTGACTTCAGCTCAGCATTCAACACAATCATTCCTCAACAACTCATTCACAAACTGGACAGTCTGAGACTGAGCACATCATTGTACAACTGGCTACTAGACTTTCTGACCGGAAGACAACAGGCAGTGCGGGTTGGCAACAACACATCCAGCATCACCATACTGAACACAGGGGCACCCCAAGGATGTGTGCTAAGTCCGCTCCTGTTCACTTTGCTAACCCATGACTGCGCACCTGTAGACTCCTCCAACCTCTTCATCATGTTTGCGGATGACACAACTGTGGTGGGTCTTATCAGCAACAACGACGAGTCACACTACAGAAGTGAAGTTAGTCGTCTGGCCTCATGTTGCAAACAAAACAACCTCTCTCTGAATGCTGAGAAGACCAAGGAGATTGTGGTGGACTACAGGAGAACCTGCAGACAGCACACTCCTCTGTCCATCAACGGCACTGCTGTGGAGTTGGTCAGCAGTACGAAATTCCTGGGTGTGCTCGTCACAGAGGATCTCTCCTGGTCCACCAACTCAGCAGCACTGGCCAGGAAGGCAAATCAGCGACTCTATTTTCTCTGCAAACTAAGAAGAGCTGGTGGCCCCACCCCCATCTTAACCACCTTCTACAGAGGGGTCATGGAGAGCATCCTGACCAGTTGTTCCACCGTATGGTATGGGACCTGCACAGTAGCTTGCCTGCCGCAGGACCCTCCAGCGCATTATAAGAGCAGCTAAGATTGTTGGCACCCCTCTCGTCTCCCTTCAGGACTTGTACAGAACCCGCCTCACACAGAAAGCCCTCCGCCTGGAGAGAGATGCTACCCTCTCCTCTGCACAGCTTCTTCAGCCTGCTACCATCAGGGAGGACACTGCAGAGTCTCTGGGCTAGAACCGGTAGACTGAGAGACAGCTCCATCCACCAGGCTATAAGAATGCTCAATTCACACACCCCCAACCCTGCCCGCAGCCCACTCCACTCGAGCACACTAACTGCTCTGTTCCATACAGTACTGGGCAT
>NW_013952889.1:15476-17685 GCF_001266775.1 Austrofundulus limnaeus
AAATCATTTATCTTTTATATTCATCTGTCTCAGTCTCTGTTTTATCATTGGTATTTGCTCATGTTGACATTCCAACTGAAAACCTGATAGAATGCTTCAGCCAAGCCATACGTCCGTGAGCAATACTTCTGATAATCAGACACTCGGTGCTACAGGTCAACCTGAATCCAAAATATTAGATCATGATCAGAAACTAAATCCGTTACACGCAGCTCAACAAAAGACCCGCACTTTATTAAGTCAAATTACTCAGCATATCTCCGCTCTTAATAGTAAATTAAATACCTGTTTTCCTGCTAATCCTGCCGTGTCCCCAGCTGCCACGCCCCCTCCAGTTGTCATATCTCCTAGAGAACCAGATATTCGACCCTCTGAATTTTTTGATGGGGACATAAATCAGTGTGCTGGATTTTTGCTTCAATGTCGACTAGCTTTTGCTCGTTCTCCCTCGTTTTTTCCCACTCACTCTGCCCGAGTTACATATATTGTTTCTGCTTTAAAAGGGAAAGCCCTTAGGTGGGCTCAAGCATTTTTGTCTGCTCATTCTTCTGACACTCTCACATCCCAGTTATTCATCCAGGAGTTCCAGCGTGTGTTTGACCATCCCCTCCAGCAGGAGGAAGCAGCGAAGCATTTAATCAACCTGCGACAAGGAAATAAGTCCGCAGCTGAACACTCTGTAGATTTTCGGATAATTGCAGAGGAGGCTGGCTGGGAGGAACTTGCCCTGAAAGGTATTTATGTTAATTCCTTGTCTGAACAAATCAAAGATCAATTGGCTTCCCGGGATGAACCCGGAAGCTTGGATGAATTAATCACTTTATCCATACGAATAGATAACAGATTAAAAGAACGTAAGAAGGAAAAGAACTACACCTCCCAGAAACCTCGAGTTTCCTGTTTCACCGTCAGTGGTGAGTCTCCGCCTCCTCCTACAACAGCTGTTAGCAATCCCACCGAACCCATGCAGATTGGAGGCACCCGTTTGTCTCCTGAGGAGAGACAAAGATGCTTCGCAGCCAAACTTTGCATCTTTTGTGGTAACAAAGGACATTTTGTTGCAACTTGCCCGCTGCGGGGAAACGGGTCGTCTCGTCAGTAGATCAGGGGAAGCTGAAGAGACAAGACAATTTCTCCCCTAATTCTCTGTTTTTTCTTCCTGCTACGCTGGTTTGTGGACTAACTAAGCTTCCTATATCAGCTCTTGTGGACTCTGGTGCAGAACAAAACTTAATCTCGAGTGACTTAGTTGAACAACTGGGACTTCCTACCTCACCCCTCGACCCACCGAGATCCATCGCCGGTGTTACTGGACAACTTTTGTCTCAGGTCAACAAACTCATCCCCAGATTACACATCATTGTGTCCGGCAACCATCATGATTTGGGTGAGTTTGTTGTTTTCAATTCTACCTCCCCACAACTCATTTTTGGTTACCCTTGGTTGTCTCAACAAAACCCCACTATCAATTGGAAAGAAAAGAGGATTGAAAGTTGGAGTGATTTTTGTTTACAACATTGTTTAAAGTCGGCTGTACCTGTCTCCGTTAAAGGGGAGGAAACTGTGGAAACAGTTGGTTTATCCTCAGTCCCTGTTGAAACCACTGATTTATCTTCTGTCCCTGAGACCCATCATGACCTGGCATCTGTTTTCAGCAAAAACAAAGCACTTTCATTACCCCCTCACAGACCGTATGATTGTGCTATTGATTTGGTACCAGATTGTAAAAAATAAATATCCTCTACCTCTGTTAGATTCTGTCCATGATCAGCTCCATTCCGCAACCATCTTTACCAAACTTGATCTCCGTAATGCCTACCATCTGGTATGAATAAAGGAAGGAGACGAATGGAAGACTGCATTTAAGACACCTTTAGGACACTTTGAGTATTTAGTCATCTTTTGGATTAACTAACGCTCCAGCAGTTTTTCAAGCTTTGATCAACAATGTACTCAGAGATTTCCTCAACGTGTGTGTATTCGTATATCTGGACAACATACTCATTTTTTCACGTAACATTCAGCAACATAAACAACATGTCAGAGCGGTTCTTCAGAGACTCCTTGAAAACCAACTATATGTTAAAGCAGAAAAATGTGAGTTTCATGTCTCTTCAGTATCCTTTTTAGGATTCATTTTGGAAAAGGGTCAGTTTAGAACTGATCCTGAAAAAGTACGAGCAGTCTCCGAGTGGCCAGTTCCCAATGA
>NW_013952889.1:17750-23326 GCF_001266775.1 Austrofundulus limnaeus
AGTGACTAAGTTGAACAACTGGGACTTCCTACCTCACCCCTCGACCCACCAAGATCCATCGCTGGTGTTACTGGACAACTTTTGTCTCAGGTCAACAAACTTGTCCCCAGACTACACATCATTGTGTCCAGCAACCATCATGATTTTGGTGAGTTTGTTGTTTTCAATTCTACCTCCCCACAACTCATTTTTGGTTACCCATGGTTGTCTCAACATAACCCCACCATAAACTGGAAAGAAAAGTGGATTGAAAGTTGGAGTGATTTTTGTTTACAACATTGTTTAAAGTCGGCTGTATCAGTCTCCGTTAAAGGGGAGGAACCTGTAGAAACAGTTGATTTATCCTCAGTCCCTGTTGAAACCACTGATTTATCTTCTGTCCCTGAGACCTATCATGACCTGGCATCTGTTTTCAGCAAAAGCAAAGCACTTTCATTACCCCCTCACAGACYGTATGATTGTGCTATTGATCTAGTACCAGATTCACCATTACCATCCAGTCGGCTGTATAATCTCTCCGGCCCCRAAAAAGAGGCCATGAAAACCTACATAGATGACTCGTTGGCTTCCGGTATCATACGTCCATCCAAGTCTCCTCTAGGGGCAGGATTCTTCTTTGTCTCAAAGAAAGATAAATCGCTTAGACCCTGCATAGATTACCGAGGTCTAAATCAGATCACTGTAAAAAATAAATATCCCCTACCTCTGTTAGATTCCGTCCATGATCARCTCCACTCCGCAACCATCTTCACCAAGTTAGATCTCCGTAATGCCTACCATTTGGTACGAATAAGGGAAGGAGACGAATGGAAGACTGCATTTAAGACACCTTTAGGACATTTTGAGTATTTAGTCATGCCTTTTTGGATTGACCAACGCCCCAGCAGTGTTTCAAGCTTTGATCAACGATGTACTCCGAGACTTCCTTAATGTGTGTGTATTCGTGTATCTGGACGACATACTCATTTTTTCACGTGACATTCAGCAACATAAACAGCATGTCAGAGCGGTTCTTCAGAGACTCCTTGAAAACCAACTATATGTTAAAACAGAAAAATGTGAGTTTCATGTCTCTTCAGTATCCTTTTTAGGATTCATTTTGGAAAAGGGTCAGTTTAGAACTGATCCTGAAAAAGTACGAGCAGTCTCCGAGTGGCCAGTTCCCAATGATCGAAAACAATTACAACGTTTTCTTGGTTTTGCCAACTTCTACAGAAGATTCATCAAAGACTACAGTCGCATCGCCGTACCTCTCACCCAACTCACCTCCATCTCCAAGACTTTCCCCTTCGACTCCTGAGGCAAACAGCGCTTTTGGTGAGTTAAAGGCTCGTTTCTCCCAAGCACCCATCTTGGGTCACCCAGACCCACACAAACAGTTTTTTGTCTAAGTGGATGCTTCGGACCTAGGAGTTGGGGCAGTTCTATCTCAAAAGTCTGAACTTGATGATAAGATACATCCCTGTGCCTTTTCTCCCGTCGTTTATCTCCCACTGAGATAAACTACGATGTTGGCAACCGTGAACTGTTAGCCATTAAACTTGCCTTAGAAGAATGGAGACATTGGTTAGAGGGTGCTGAGGTCCCATTCCTCATACTTACTGATCATAAAAATTTAGCTTATCTCCAGAATGCTAAAAGGTTAAACCCAAGACAAGCTAGGTGGTCTCTGTTTTTTGCCCGGTTCAACTTCTCCATTATTTACATCCCTGGGTCTAGAAATATTAAACCCGATGCACTTTCCAGACCGTTCTCTTCTGCAGAAAAAACAGATAAGGACATCAACATCCTGCCTACTTCCTGCTTCGTGGGTACTCTTTCCTGGGACATTGAGAACTCGATCCGCCTGGCTCAACAATCTGAACCCGACCCTGGTACTGGACCCCCTGGAACCCGGTTCATTCCCAAGAACATYRTCAGCAAAGTTTTGGATTGGACACATAATCATCGGTTCACCTGTCATCCTGGTATGTCACGTATGCTGTCATTTTCCAAABGATATTTTTGGTGGCCCACTATGCACCAAGATATAAAAGAGTTTGTTGCAGCATGTCCCACCTGTGCTAGAAACAAGAACAGTAACCAACAACCTGCTGGATTTTTGCAACCCTTACCCACGCCTGCTCGTCCATGGTCCCACATCGCTCTGGATTTTGTCACTGATTACCCCCCTTGGAAGGTAACACAGTTATATTAACCATTGTCGATCGATTTTCCAAAGCAGCACATTTCATCCCATTAAGTAAACTCCCCACTGCCTTCGAGACTGCTCAACTACTGGTCACTCACGTTTTTCGTCTCCATGGAATCCCCACGGACATCGTCTCGGATCGAGGACCTCAGTTCGTGTCACACGTCTGGAAGGCGTTCTGCAATGCGTTAGGGGCAAAGGTCAGTCTTTTCTCAGGACACCATCCGCAATCTAATGGTCAAACCGAAAGGTGCAAYCAGGAACTGGAAGCCACTCTCAGGTGCGTTATTAACAACAACCCCTCCTCCTGGTGTCAACATCTGTCTTGGGTAGAATATGCACATAACTGTCACACCTCTTCTGCCACTGGTTACTCACCTTTTGAAGCCTCTCTCGGATACAACCCACCACTTTTTCCCAAGGACGACATCGAAAATATGGTCCCCTCAGTTCACCTCCACGTACAACGCTGCCAACGTATCTGGAACCAAACTCAAAGAGCTCTTCTTCGCACTGCACAACAAAACCAGAGATTTGCCAATCGTCATCGTTCTGCCGCACCATCCTATCAAGTTGGACAAGAGGTATGGCTCTCCACACGCGATATTAACCTCAAAGATTTTCCCAGAAAGCTTTCCCCTAGATTCATTGGTCCGTTTCCCGTGGAGAAAATCATCAACCCCACTGCCGTCAGACTCCGATTACCCTCCAACATGAAAATACATCCCACCTTCCACGTATCTCAACTAAAACCCATCTCCACGAGCCCACTGAACCCACCTACCAACACCCCACCGCCCACCCGGCTATTGGACAATCAACCCATCTACACGGTCCGTCGCATCCTGGATGTTCGTCGCCGTGGACATCAGTTCCTGGTTGACTGGGAGGGTTATGGTCCRGAGGAGAGGTCATGGATTCCCAGGTCTTTCATCTTGGACCCTGATCTCATCACGGCTTTCTACAGGGATCATCCCGAAAAACGTCTTTGAATCGCCAGGAGGCGATTGTTGAGGAGGGGGTACTGAGGCATTTGTGATTGCTATCACCCCCTGCCTCTCAGATCAGGCACTGCGCTAATTGTTTACACCTGCACTGAGTTGGCTCATCACCTCCCCTGGGCTTTATAAGGAAGTGCTGGAGTGCATCTCGTCGCTGAAGCATCGCCTCTGTTGGGTATGAGCTCAGCCTGCTACTTGTTGTCCTCCAGAGAGTTTTATTTACCTTTGTACCTGTGCCTGTTTGTTTACAGAAGCGACCTCAGTCCTTTAAACCCAGCCTTGGAAACCAAGCCAATCTCACCTGGATCTCATGCGCTGCCTCCAACGAATCACTGTAAATAATTCTGCACTTGTAAATACTCACCTGTGGAACTTCACCTATTGGACCTCCTCCTCCAAGTTTCCTCTCCTTCATCAACCTGTAAGCATCATCCACAAAACATTATCTACTCAAGAATCATACCGGACAACCTGCCTGTTATTCACATCTGCAAATCCTCTGTTTCAGGTCCCRTCCCCAGATCCCAGCACCACTGTAAATAAAATCACTTATCTTTTATATTTATCTGTCTCAGTCTCTGTTTTATCATTGGTATTTGCTCACGTTGACATTCCACCTGAAAACCTGATACCATTCATATTTTTATATCTTAAAAATGGCCTCCTTATATTTTCTTTTAAATTGTATTAAACTTTGACTTTTTTAGGCCCTCTTTTTGTGTGTTCCATAATTTGACCCCATGAATTATAATACAAAAGCTCTTGTTGTACGTATCCTATAAATCCTTAAATTTAGATAACCCCTAAAATTATATGTCCCTTCATTCTCAAGAAACAATTTCTGTATGGGCTCAGGTAATAATTTGTTTGAAACCTTAAACATAATTTGAGCAATTTTGAACTCCACCAGATCTTAAAATTTAAGAATTTTGGATTGTAAAAATAATAAGTTTGTATGTTCATATAGTGCTACGTTATGAATAATTCCGATGGCTCTTTTCTGTTGGATAAACAGTGGATGAAGAGAGCTTTTGTAATTAATTCCCCATACTTCTGAACAATGCATTAAATATGGCAAAATAAGTGAATTGTAAAGAACGTATAGTGATTTATTGTTCAAATTTTTTTAGCTCAGGCCAGAATTGAAGTACTTCTAGATAATTTATTCTGTAAATGTTTAATGTGAGGTTTCCAACAAATTTTGTCATCAATTTATCACTCCGAGAAATTTATTCTCATATACCCTTTCGAGATTTACACCATCTGTACTTGAACTTGATCGTTTTTATAACAATTTCCAAAGACCATAATTTTAGTCTTATTCAGATTTAATGATAATTTGTTGTTAWCAAACCATTTTTAATAAATTCATTTCCAAAGTAATTGTAGATAGAAGTTGGTTTAAATTCTCGCCAGAGACCAGTATAGTTGTGTCATCAGCAAATAATACAAATTTTAACACATTTGAAACTTTGCCCATATAATTTATATACAAATTAAATAATAGTGGTCCCAACACTGACCCCTGAGGTACCACACACACAATTTACAAATAATCAGACTCAATATCTCCTATCTTCATAAATTGTTGTCTGCTCTTTAAATAGCTCTTCATCCAGTTTAAGACTACCCCCCGAAATCCACCTTTCTAATTTTCTAATATATCATGATATATTGTATCAAAAGCTTTTTTGAGATCTATAAATATGCCTATTGCCAATTTCTTACTATCTATATTATTTGTTATTTCTTCAATCAAATCATCTACAGCTAATGAAGTTATCAATTTGCTCTGAATCCATATTGACTATTATTGATTAATGTATATTTGTTTATGAATTTTCCTAATCTTTCACTAAAGTGCTTCTCC
Organism: Austrofundulus limnaeus; assembly: GCF_001266775.1. Lineage (NCBI taxonomy): Eukaryota > Metazoa > Chordata > Actinopteri > Cyprinodontiformes > Rivulidae > Austrofundulus > Austrofundulus limnaeus. Next base: position 22,813 of record NW_013952889.1, read on the forward strand.
AGAATTTTAGAAAATTGAGGGAGAAGAGAGACAGGCCTATAATTTGTGAAGAGATGTTTATTGTCATTTTTATAAATTGGTATAATCTTTGCTATTTTCATTTTATTGGGAAATATTCCCTTTTGAAATGATAAATTGCATATATGTCAATGGTTTTGAAATACCCCCATTACTTTTTAAATTATTTTCATGTCAAGACCATCAAAATCAGTGGATGCTTTATTTTTACATGTGTTCACAATGTCAATAATTTCCTTCTCTTGGATGGGATTGGGATACATTGAATCAATATTACTTTCAATGTAATTTACAGTGGATACTGATTTTGATACAGGTATGTTTTCTGCTAAATTTGGTCCAACATTCACATAATCACTATTGAATTTATTTACAACATCCTTCATGTTAATAATTTTCTGGGGTCGGATTTATAAAACTTGCGTGCGCACAATTTGAGCCCAGAAACTTGCGTACGCCACTTTTTACGCCAAGGTTGTGATTTATAAAATCCAAA
>NW_013952889.1:25941-29553 GCF_001266775.1 Austrofundulus limnaeus
AGGCTGGTCTCATAATCACATCATGAACAAATGTTTTTCTGGGTAAATTTCTGTTGTTTGTTCATCTGATAATAAAAAGAAGAAAAAGAAACAATGAATTTTTCTATCATGACTCAATCACTGTGATAATATCTTGATTTAATCACTGCACAAGTAACCACATCAATCTGTGTTGTTTAATCATTTTAGCAGCAGAAATGTGATGTCAGTGAAGCGGGTGACAACCCACAGCCAATCAGACGTTTGTAAAGTCAGGACAAGAGATAACATTTTTTTTAGTGTAGAGAGTTTTGAAAACAGCAGCAAGAGAGAATGGGTCGGGAGTTTTAAGCTCCARTTTTCCCCCTTTGGGGACATTTATTTTCTTTTATTTTGTTTTCTTTATGTTCATTTGTACTTTTGACGGAGTTGTTGGGAGGACGCAGGCTTGTGCAGGATTCGAGATTGATGCTCATTCATAAAGTCAGAACTCAGTCCGGGCTGCAGAACGTGTCAACAGCTGCAGCGTGTGTTGAAAGAGGTTCGCCAACCCTACCGAAGCACCAGATTATCTAAACGGGACTTTGTTTATGCCAGTCTATGGTGAACGGTCAAACCAGAGGTAAGACAAGGCTTTTGACTGAAACTCGTTACAAAGTACCCCCAGAGGTCTGAAGACTGCTCCGGGTAAGCAACGCTGAACTCCACGGCAGCTTGGTGTGTGCTCTCTATTATGAATTAAATCAGTTTAGAATCAACGCAGGCCGTGTTCTTCCCTCCCCATAACTTGGTCCTTTATAGTTAATCTAGATAATGATTCTTTAGTTGTGCTTTAGGAAAGCTCATTTATTCTGCTAGGGTAGAAATAGGTTAGAATAAGTGATTCAGTAACAGATGATATGAGAGGTATTTGTCAGGTGATGAGTTCACGGTTTTATTAAAGTCAGAGATTATGATAATAATTGTGTTTCTGTCTGCCCAAATAACCTGTCTGTATTGTTATCTCTGAATCCACAATATAGGGCATATTGTGAAATCTATGCTTTGTCTCCGCGTCTTTTACTCATGTTTACAGTTTAAGCGCTCCGTCCTTCAGTACATGAGATTGAGTCAAAATATTAGATTAATTTCCTGTTAGAATAACAGGTGGTGCCCCTTTATTATGTTATTAAATTATAAGAAAACTTATAATTTAGCAACTTTTCATTARTTAAAATCCTCCTACAATGTTGGTTATTTTATTTTTAAATTTCTTATATCTATTTTCTGATTCAGGAGTTCTATGTTTTATAAACTCCTTAAAAAGCTGAGTTTTGTTTTTTACGTACATGCATTTTGTAATCTCTTTGTCATCCACTCCTCATTATTATGACTTCTTTTCCTTTTATATTCCTTAACCTGACAGTTTTGGTCAGATAATAATTTAAATATTCTTAAAAATTCTTCATGTGCTACAGCMACTTCATCTGTTCTATAAATTATTCCCCAATGTCATCAGTTGAAATTTTAGTGCCTTCAACGAGTCATCCGTCCAAACCTGTCTGTATTGTAATTCAATAATTTGATCTACTTTTTTATAGTTGCAATCATAAACTATGAATACTGGTAAATGATCATTTATGTCATTCATTAATATTCCACAAGTTAAACTATTCTCTAAAACATTTGTGAATATGTTATCAAGTAAAGTTGCACTGTATGATGTAATGAGGGTGGGCCTGGTGATTTTAGGATACAGCTCTATACAGCCTATACATGATATTGATAAAATCTTCTGTCATTCTATGTTTGTTTGGATTTAAAAGATCAACACTGAAGTCCCCACAAATAAATACATGCTTTTGATTAACTTTAATAAATGTGTCCTCCATCCAGTTATTGAATACTTCTATATTAGATCCTGGTGCTCTATACATGCAACTCATGAGAACATTCTTCTATTTTCCATAAATTTAGTCACACACTCAAAAACATTATCCATAACTGTTGACATTGAGTCTATCATCTTGTAATTGATATTCTTATCCACAAAAAAAGCCACACCACCTCCGTTTTTGTTTTTTCTGTTTTTATGTATAATTTCATAGCCATCAATTTCAAAGTCTGTGCCCTTTTCATTGTTTAGCCATGTTTCTGATATTGCAATTGTATTGAAAGTCTGTGAAAGTAGTTGGAGGTACTGTTTGATGCTGGAGATATTAGCATACAAGCTTCTGCTACTGAAGTGGATTATTGACAGCTTATGTTTAGTTTTTACGTTGCCATTAAACTGATCATCAGTGTAATATTGACAGTTATCACTGATACCCGCAAAAAAAATTATTCTCCGGATCAATGTCATACTCAATATCCTGCTGATGATGATCGTTGCACTGAAATGTAGTCAATTCGAAATCCTCAAAATCAGCAGTCTGTGCCAGATTTCTAGGACGTGTGTCAGCTGCGCTTGTCATAGAAATGTTTGTGTATCTGGGTAACAAAAAGTCCTTCCTGAATCAATTTGCATACCTGGTTATCCATTATATATCTCGAACATGTTGAGATTATTATTGCTGTAAAAAATATGTGTATTCTGCATTTAATATGTTCAAGTATGGTTATCTCTTTGTTCGAAATAAATTTGATTGATTGATTGATTGAGTCATTCATTCATTCATTCATTCATTCATTCATTCATTCATTCATTCATTGAAAACTAATTAGCTTGGGATAATTTCTAGATTTCAAAGTGTTAATAGTTATTTCATTCTCCATTTCATAAACTCTGTATGTTTAATTCTATTTTTACTCTTATTTTTACAGGTGGGCAGTAAAGGAGTTGGTATATTATCAAGATCAAAGGCAGCAGAAACTTCCTTTTCGTGGGATCAGAGGACGACCTCAACTGGGACAGCAAGGCCTACATGGATGAGATGGTGGAGAGACTGAAGACTCGGGAAGAGCAACTTTGATTGAGAGTGTGAGTTACCCTGGAGCTGGACACCACATAGATTCCCCCCATGCCCCGTGTTTCCCCTCACGGTTTCATCCAGTTGTACGCGTGCCATTTCTGTTGGGGGAGGGGAAGGGGTGAGCCTCTAGTTCACGCTGCTGCTGAAGTCCACCTGTGGAAGAAGATCCAGGAGTTCTTCAAAACATTTAATCTGTGACTTTCAGAATAAATCCGAGTTATAAGTTATAAAAAGGTCAAAATAAGCACTCTGACAGTTAGTACCTGACACTGTTACTACATTCTGCTGTAATAGTCCTTAGAATAAATCCAAGCTACAACTGGAAACAAGATTATTTGTAAAAGTAAAAAAAATAAAATTCAAAGGATGATCAGATTCTATTGATTTGTTTAGTAGCTTTAACAACAAATGTTCTAATAGGCATAAAATAAATTAGAGGTGGGCCTAATGTTTATCTAAAGTTTTTTGTTCTGAGATAAAGTCAAAATCATGAGGACAGTTTACATAATGGATGATTTACTATAGCAGGAAATACAGATACTTAAACATAAAACATTTCTTTGATGTTAATCTTAATCAGTAACATTTGAAAATGTGTTTTAGTAAATATATTTGACTGTTTTGAATTAATATATTTGTAACATTTATGCAAAAATACTTTCTTATTAAATAATAACTTCTG
>NW_013952889.1:30497-31804 GCF_001266775.1 Austrofundulus limnaeus
CAAATCGTTCAAATCGCGCTGCTCTAATCGCGCTTGAGGCGCCGCAGAACTTCCCGACGTTGCTTGAAGCTCGTCCACCATAGACTTTGAATGTAAACCTGCTGCTCCTGACGCTGAAATCTCGTTCGGTGTGAACGCACCATTAGTGTCAAAAAGAGATGAGAACATTTTTAAATGATTTGTGTTTCATTATAAATAACTTTAAAASAGAAATGTAAAAAGGCTTCCACGGCAGAATGTGCCAAGTACTGTATCCCTTAAATAATCTGTTCCCCCACCAGAAGGGGTGCTCGCCTGGAAACTCTGCTTAATAAAACGTTAATTTCTGTAAATAAAAGGCTTAAACACAAACATGTATTTCCTTAAATGTTGTACGATGACTGTCAATCTGATTAAAGGCTTTGCAGAGGTACTTTGTGTGACTTTTGGCCAAATAAACCCTTTTTATTGAATACATGTAKGCTATTGCCKCCATTTCTCTCAATAAAAAGCAAAATAAGCACAATTTCGTTCCATTAGTGTGTTGTACGGTTGTTGTTCTGTGAGGAGAAAGGTTTTTATTATTTTTTGCTTATACCTTTTTGACAAAATCTGTGCTTTTTTCTGTCAGTTTGTGTCAGATATCTTAAATTACCATTCAGGATAGTCAAAGTGTAGTTGTTCCTAGTCAAAACTCATTTTTAGATATCTAGAATGTAATTACAGATAGTCAGACAAAACCGATTTTATGCTAAAATGGCTTGCCATAAAACGGAGCCCCACTTTTCTGCTGAAAGATAGTCAAAATTAGCCTGGTTTAAACCAGACCCTGTCCTTCACTTTGCTTCGTATAAGGCTATGGACTTGCTGAACAGAGAAGCGTTTCTTGCAGGAGGCATGGCCTCTGCTGAAGTTTAAAATGATTGGATCGGTTGGCCTCAAGTGCAAGCTCCACTGTGAAGGAGGCTAAGCTAAGAAGCTAACCAGAAATCGCGAGCGCTGTGAACAACCGTACTGAAAGGAGAATAGTCGACTGTAATTTTTTTTTTATTTTTATTGAAACTTTTAATGTGATACAAAATATAACAACACAGCCAGGCGGAATGAACATCTGTAAGTGAAAAAGAAAAAGGAGGAAAAACATACAAGTGTGATAGTAAAAATAGAAATAAACTTAAACAATAGATGAAATGATTAAATCACAAAAAAGAACCAATCAAGATAAAAATAAATCAGGAATTCCAAAAAGTGAACAAGAATCTGTTTTGCCTTCTGATTAGTAGAAAAGTGAATTGAGTGTAAATATTGTGTAAATTCGTTCATGAAGG
>NW_013952889.1:32627-38959 GCF_001266775.1 Austrofundulus limnaeus
GTGTACCTAATAAAGTGGCCGGTGAGTGTATATCAGATTTAAATTTCTTTAAGTATACTTTTACAGGGTAAATTCTATGAATTAGCTTGAATGACACTTCTTTAATTCTTTAACTTTATTGGTAAGAAGGAAAACATTTGGTAAAAGCCATACGTTCCTCCAGGACACATCATCAATAAAACGGTTCCAATAGGAGAGGCTAGCAGGTACAGAGGAAACCTCATTTTGAAAAAGGGACCTAATTGTTTTATTTTTGTTGTATGGAAGGGAGTTAAAACATATTTTACCTACAGGAGAATGTTTAGGTGTAAAAGTCAGTGCCTGATGACAGCTGACCCTTGGTTTCTGTTTAAATAACATGCAGATTTTTGAGGAGAAAGCACCAAAAACTTTACAGTATTCTCCAGGAGGAATAACGATATTAAATTTTGACAGAAACTCATTATAGTTAAGTAAAACATCATCATTGTTAAATAGTTGATCTACTAGAATAATGTTGTGATTAAACCATGTTTCAAAAAACAGAGATTTCTGCTTGAATAAAATATCCCTATTATTCCAGATGAAATAACGATGAGGGGAAAAGTTATGTTTGTAGATGAGTGACCAAGATAAGAATGCCTGACGATGAAAATCAGATAATTTAACAGGAACCTTTTGTACATCAAAGTTACACATAAGGAAGAAGTTCAAACCACCCATTCCAGATAAAATATCGTAAGGAATGATGTTCCAAATAGAAGCTGGATATTTAAAAAATTGATGAATCCAGTTTACTTTGAAGGTGTTATTTAGAGTGGAGAACGATAGAAAGTTCAAACCTCCATTATCATATGAGTTCATCAGTACAGATTTCTTAAGGTAATGAATCTTGTTTTTCCAAATAAAATTGAAAAGTAATTTATCGATTTCTTTACTACTTTTATTGTCAAGGTGTAAAGCCCGAGCTGCATAGGTGAGTCTAGAAATGCCTTCAGCCTTAGTAAGTAAAGTACGGCCTTTAATTGATAGGTCCCTCAATAGCCATTGATTTAGTCATTTTTGGGTCTTAATAATTAAAGGGTTGAAGTTTAAAGAGCTTCGATTTTTTTGATCCTTCGTGATAATAATACCCAAGTAATTTATTTCATTTTTAATTGGGATGTTTTCGATTGAAGTTTTGGAACAGTCTTTAATAGCCACAATTTCACATTTACTGAGGTTTAGATGGAGTCCAGATGCTTTTGAGAAAGATTTAATAACATTAATAACTAATGGGATTTGTTTCTCATCTTTTAAGAATAAGGTAGTATCATCAGCCAACTGAGTTAAGATGAGAGAGTTTTCCCCGTAATTGTAATGCCTTCCACTGAGCTAGTTTTGATATGATCAGCCAATAATTGAGCCACTAAAAGGAAGAGATATGGAGAGACAGGACACCCCTGTCTGATTCCTCTACAAATATTAAATCTAGGAGAGGTACCACCTCTCAGTTTAATAGAACTGTTATTGTATAAAGTTTTAATAACAGAAGTAAAATATTTCCCAAATCCAAATTTCTCCAAACTTTGGAATATAAAGCTGTGTTCCACAGTGTCAAAAGCTTTATAAAAGTCTAAAAATAAAATAAACCCATCATCATCAACAAGTTCAGGATAGTCTAAGATGTCCAAAACAAGTCTAATATTGTTAGTGATGAGTCTATTTTTCATAAAGCCTGATTGGGTTTCGTCAATGATGGAATGTAAAACAGATTTTAATCTTTTAGCAATAACTAGTGCTAATATTTTGTAGTCGTTATTAAGAAGACAAATAGGACGCCAATTGTCAAGAAGTAATAGGTCTGTATTTGGTTTTGGAATGAGAGTGGTTAAGCCTTGAGTTAGTGTTGTTGGAAGGACACCTTTTAGAATGCTTTCATTAAAGACTTCTAAAAGAAAAGGAGCGAGGCTGTTTGAGAAACATTTGAAAAATTCTGCTGTTAAGCCATCAATTCTTGGAGATTTATTAATTTGGAGATGGGTAGTAGCACCCAATATTTCTTGTAATGTGATCGGTTTATCACATTGCTGTTCTATAGAGTTTGTTTAATTTTCAGGGAGTTCAAAAGGTCATTGATCGAAGTTTGGCTGATATGAGAACTGTGTAAATTTTCTTAAAAGGTGCTGCAAAATCTAGCTATGGATTCAGTTATCTGTAACAGAGTCATTAATTTTCAGCTTATTAATGGAGTTATTAGTTATATTGTGTTTTTCTAGATTGAAAAAATAGTGAGAGTTTTGTTCTCCCTCCTCAAGCCATTTTCTTCTTGACCTTATAAAGGCTCATTTATTGTCTAACTTAATTTATAACTCAGTTAATTCTTGCTGTACTATATCAGAGTTAGAGAAGTTAATTTGRGAGATCTCAGAAATTCTGGACACAATATTTACAGTATTTCTTCTTCTCAATTGGCTTTGGCTTTKTCACTACCAAATTTTCTGAGATATTTGCCCACTTCAAACTTGAGAAGTTCTCAATTGGGACCAAATCGTTTTTCCTTTTGTGCTTTATCCCACAACAGTTTAATTACTTTTACAATTTTTAAATTTACTTCTTCATATTGTAATAAAGAACTGTTCATTTTCCAGTAAGACGGTGAGGCAGAAAATATATTTTTGCTTTGAAATTTAAGAATTAATTGAATAGCTTTGTGATCTGTGAGAAGGGTAGGCAGAATATTTACCACCACATCCTCCTTGTTCACAGTGTCTGAATTAAGCCAGAAATCTATCTGTGTTTGTCTTGACATGGATTTATTACTCCAGGTATATGTGTTATTATTTGGATTGTTGGTTCTCCAAATATCTATTAAATTGTATCTTACCATAAGGGAATGGATGGTTGAACTTGAAGCATTTGGCCTTCCAGGGGGCCWTTTATCAAGATTACCATCAAGGACAGTATTAAAATCTCCCCCTATGAGAATTATAGCATTAGGTACTTTTTWAAGCCAATTTTGAATAATATTTTCAACTGTAGAAAATAAATCATCATTTTCTGATTTACTATTTTACCCATAAATATTAACACAAATAAGATGATGATTATCAAACATAAACATTTGACAGATAAAGTTTCCTAATGAATCACACTCATTAGAGATAATCGTGCCATTAAATCTATGTTTTAGAACCATAACCCCTGCAAAATGTTCAGAAATGTGAAAACCAGACCGAGTTACCCCACTGGGATTTCCAAAAATTAACATCATTACATGTAGAATGACATTCTTGAAATAAACAAAAATCTGATCTGAACTGTTTGGCAAATAGAAACAATGCTTTCCTCTTTAACATCTTATAGAAACAATGCTTTCCTCTTTAACATCTTACGCATCCCCATGGCATTAAGAGAAATAAAATAAAGAGTTGACATTAACTACAACAAACAAACAAACAGAATATTAACGCTGATGAAAAAAAAATTGTAAACATAACCACCGTTTCTCAGTGCCCTATTAGCAATGAACTGTAACTCTAACTACAATGTGAGTATAATACCCTCCATAAAACAAAAGTCAAATTTGGAAGTATTTAGAATTACTCCTCCATCGAGCCGGTCGATGTTGAAACCTCAACACCATTGATGAAGCCTTGTCCTCCGATAAAGTAGGCAGATTTTCCCTCCTCTCGAGCCTTTTGAATGGATGGCCACAGTCTCTGTCGGGAGTCCCGATCTTCTTTGGACAAGTCCTCAGTGAAACGAAGACCGTTTTTCTTTAGAAAGTCACTGTTTTTCGCTGCTTTCCAGATGTAATCTCTGTATCTTTTTGCGATGAAGCGGATGATGATGGCACGTGGACGGTAGCTGCTGCCTATTTTCCTTCCAACTCAGTGAGCAATATCAGTGAACATGGGCAATCTTTCTTTTTCTCCTGGAAGAACCTCCTGGCAGATACGAACCACCTCCTCTCTCACATTCTCTCTCTCGACTGTAAATGAGAGCTGCTGCTTTGTCAGACAAATTTATTTTAATTTGGAAGCCTTATCAACACGGACTGGCTTCATTCACTTCCTCCACTGCCGTATGCTAAACTCTCCTTCTGTTCTCTGATTGGCCCAGGTAAAATAAACTACAAGCAGACACTGCGCAGAAAATTGACGTTCTGTTCTCTGATTGGCCCAGGTAAAATAAACTACAAGCAGACACTGCGCAGAAAATTGACGTTCTGTTCTCTGATTGGCCCGGCTAAAAATCTGCCAACGAAATCCATCTCAATGGGAGAAGTCCCAGACGGAGCAGTGAAGGGAAACTAGAATTGAGCAGAGCTGCGTAGGAAGGCAAGGGCCAGGCTAAGTCAAAATATCTTTGTAAGTATATGGTATATGGCAAGCCATTTTAGCATAAAATTTGTTTCGTCTGACTATCTGTAATTACATTCTAAATATATAAAAATGAGTTTTGACTAGGAACAATTTTGACTATCCTGAATGGTAATTTAAGATATCTGTATAGTCAAAATTCCAATTCAAGATATCTAAAAAGGAATTTTGACTTGTCAAAATGTAATTTAAGATATCTAAAAATGACATCACTGGATTTATCATTTGAAGGGTCAAACATCCATAATTGCAATTCAGAATGTCTCAAACGTAATTATGACTAGTCAAAATAATGTTTTTAGATATCTGAAATAAGAAATTGCTCGCAAGCCCCCCTGCTGCCACTTAGCTGTCCAAATAGTTGCCTGCAGAATTTTGTAAAGCTGCAATGAATAACAATAAACTATCTGTTTTTAATTCATGTTGAGCACGGGCTACAGAGATATAAATTGTGTTAAAAACAGAATTTGAGCTGGACTGACCTCTGAGTACCTGATAGCACATTAAAGGGATCCATGATTAGTTGTAACATTAAACTTTATTTGATAAGCATTTATTTTAACTGTAAAATAAAGACNAGATTTATAAATATGTAGAGTAATATATATTCAGTAAGGAGACACTGAGTCATCTAATTCATGTTTTATAAAATAAAACTATATTTAGCTATAAATACTTATAGTCTTTGTTAAATAACAYAAAACAAAGTATTTCAGCATGAAATACAATGTTCTGTATCATAACTACATCTCTGCCGTTTGTAACAAACCAAACTGTGTGAAAATTGGGTAAAAAATCGTGGAACTCTGATTATTTTAGATGGGGACCTATCCAAGATGGCAGCTACAGTGAAACATTACGGCCTCTATGTTTAGCTATGAAGTCGAGGTAGTAATTTTTCCACCAAAATGCTACATAAATTGATGACGTTTTGACTAGTCAGAATCATTATTCAAGTTATCTTGAGTATCATTTTGACTAGTCAAAATGTTAATTCAATATATCTTAGAAAAGCCCTCTAGATGAAAAATTATTCAAGATATCTTAAATTCATTTAGAGATATCTTAAAATGAATTTTGACTAGTCATAATTACATATCTAGATATCTCTAATTTAGTTTTGACTAATCATAATTTGATTTCAAGATATCTGGAATGGAAGTGTCGTGAATCTGATTTTATGATGAAATGGCTTGCCTTAGTCGAAATGTATTTTGAATGTCAAGAATTGATATCTGGATATCTAGAATGATTTATTCATTTCTGATATCTGAAATGGTCATTATGACTAGTATTAACTGGATTATGGAGAGCTGAAATTAGAGTTCATCCTCATCAGAATTCATTTATAGACACCCAGAATGTTTATTTTAGATAGGAAGAATGTTATTTTAGATATCTGGAAGTAAAAGCCCAATACACAAGAATGGGGAAAATGAAGTCATTTGTAAGAATTATAATCTTCCTATCTAAAATGTTCATTTTAGATGTTTTAGATGTCTGGAATGTTCATTTTGACTAGGAAGAAATGTATTTGAGATATCTGAAATAGATATTCAGTCAAGCTATTAAATGTTAAAACGGCGACTTATAATTGATAAAGATCTATAGATATCTGAAACTTAATTCTTAATGGTTCAATTTTTTTACATCCTAAAATTAAGTTCTGCTAGCAAAAATGTAATTGTAGATATTTATAATTAATTCAATACAATTCTGTTTAATGATGTAGCACCAAGTCACAACATACAATGTCTCAGGGCACTGTACATAAAAAAATAAAAATAAAAACATTCTAAAGAAGAATTACAGTTCTGACTAGTAGGAATGTAATTTTGACCAGGAGTTATTTTAGTGATCTACAAATTGAATAAAAGAGAGGGGCAGGCTTTGAATAAATGTTAAAACGGCCTGCCTTAGCCCGATCCACAATGTCCTGGAAACATATTTTTTAAATTAAAGAACAAAGAACGACACACAAAATGAAAC
>NW_013952889.1:39123-49555 GCF_001266775.1 Austrofundulus limnaeus
AGAAAGAAAGAAAGAAAGAAAGAAAGAAAGAAAGAAAGAAAGAAAGAAAGACAAAGAAAGGCGAGGGGTTACGTGTTAAATCATACTCTTCAATTAAAGAGCAGATTGTGGGCATATTTAGTATGCATCATTTTAAGAGAATTTCAATACAAAACAAAGTCATTGTGAAAATAATAGAAATTTGGTTTAACATTAAGGTATTTAGCTTTATGGATGAAAATTTTCCCCAAAATGATAATAGTGTTATTAAGAAAGTCACTGTTATTGTCCATAAGAAGTCCATAAATCTTTTTTTTTTTCAGAGAACATTTGGAGACAGGGAATTTAGAGAAATAACCAGTCAAACATATCAGACCTTAATGTTTCAACATTGGCCTACATGCAATGAAATGTAACATTTTGCCATTTGGTGACAGAATTAATTTGATTGTCTTTCATCACCTGCAGTGTTTCATAGAAAAGGCAAAGTTTGCAAGAGCAGTGGATTTTTATCCCAGAAAAACAAAAAACGAAAATAAGATGAGTTATACACTATTGTCTAGAAAATATTTAGCAAGATTTTTATAAATAAATATGTACACATCGTAAATCTATATTGTATTAATCAAAAACATTTACAATATTAAAACCTTTTTCAGAATATAATTTAACACACCTGTATAATTAAGTATAAAAATAATTATTTTCAGTATTTTTTCCTAAATCGAGCGCATTCAAGAAGTCGATCATTCAGCGCATGCGCAGATGAGCTGGATCGGCTCGTGTGTTCTCATCTGGTTGTTATGTTGCTGGCGCCCTTAGTTACCAATTTCTCCCACAATGCACCACTGCWAGCGTCGCTGATCTGGGGTAATCTGTTGTGTTTTTAAGGCCGAACAACGTCGATGAATGTGATCGCTGTCAATGATTAGCTAATATAGATCTAGGTTTTGCGAAATAGATCAAATTTTAATGACATTATTGACAACGACTACTAACACAAGAGACTGTTAGCGATTAGGCGGCTAATGTTTGCTCCGGAGCTTTGAGCTATATGCTAACGATATCGAAGTAAACAAGAGTAATAACTGAACATTAATAACTTTCCAGARCTATTGAGCGTAAAAATGAGTTGGTAATGTGTTTTTCAGGTGTAGGAATATGCAGAAAGCCACGTAAATGATGGAGAAAGAACAGCACAACACTATAATCTTCAATGCGTCAAAAAGGGAACTTTTTAACAGCAACAATGGATACAAGTCCATGCAGAAGAAACTCAGAGCTCAGTGGAAAATACAAAGGTGAGATGCTTGTGTTGTAGTCTCATGTGTGTGGACAAAAAAAGGACATATTTAATCCTTCCCCGTTGTTTAAAAAAAATCTTTTTGACAGTATCAAAGAAGAGCTGYTGGAGGAGAAGTTGAAAGGGGTCAAGTTGTGGATAACTGCAGGACCAAGAGAAAAGTTCACAGCATCAGAGGTGACTTCAACTCACTTTGTGGCATCTAATATTTCAGTGCAGTGGCTGGATGTTGGACCTTTAAATAAGGAGAATCTGCCATTCTATGTCAGAAAACATGCTTTCTTTGTTCTCCTTGTTGTTTTTCCTGCAGCTAGAGGTCCTTAAGCAGTACCTGGATGGAGGAGGAAATATGCTGGTCATGCTCGGTGAAGGAGGAGAAATGAAATATGACACAAACATCAACTTCCTCCTGGAGGAGTTTGGCATTATGATCAACAGTGGTTCGCATTCAAATTTGCTTCAGTGATGGTTAATAATCCAGTGGTGGGCACCACTAATCTAAAAATTAGTTGCATTAACCCTAAACCACTAACTTTAATATTTATGTACACTAATTCTAAACCACTAACTTTAATATTTAGGTCCCCTAATTCTAAAGCATTAAAATCCCAGCTGACCCGTGGAACATTTCTCAAAGTTAACATGAGACAATATTTTTTGTGTGTGCAGAGATGTAATGTTTATATTGTTATAATAATTATTTTWAATATTTTTCATAGTGTATTGGTTCCCAAAGTTAGGGTCGAGACCTCTTTGTGGGTCACAAAACATCAAGTGAGGGTCCCCAKATGATTTCCAGACATCAATTTAAATGTAAAAATAATGCTAATTGAATATTTTCATCATGATTATTGCAATTTTTTAAAAATAGTCATAAATGAATAAAAATTAGTATCGTAGTTACTAGGTTTATTTAAAGTTATTATTCCCATGTTTAACAGATTTATTAGCAAAGTTTGCTACGTGAACAAGTAATATCTGGGGTCACGAGTGTCTGCAACTTTAATTTTGTGGGTCGGAAGCAAAAAAGTTTGAAAACCACTGATCTATAGTGGAGAAGTGACACATATGACCAACAGGTCTGACAGCTTTCACCCTCAGCTGTTGACAATAATGTTGATCAATAACATTTAAAGAACTCAATTAGTGTTTATAAATTTAACCCATAAATTTAGCAAGTGCTAAACCACTAATAAATAAAGAAATTAGCAAAAGCCCTAAAGCACTTATCAGAAAATTACTTCCTCTCTTAGTGCTTTAGGGGAACTCTGCCCACCACTGTTAATAGCATATTCCTCCATTGATTTGTCACAATCACGTGTTTTCACAGGTGAAATGGTTTTAATGATTTGATTTGTGTGCATTTGTTTAAAGTGTCAAAATATTTCATGAAGCATGTGTCAGATAATCATTGGATGTAGATCTAAAATGGGTTAACTTTTGGAGTCAACAATGTTCATGACAGCAAAGTATCCTTAAAAACTGATGTGGAATGAGCTAAGAGTCATTCACAGCTGAGGGCTACAAGCAGTGTTGTATAAAGTACCTCAAAGTCATACTTGAGTAAAAGTACAAGTATCTTATCATAAAAACACTTCGGTAAAAGTTAAAGTATTCTCTAAAAATATTACTTGAATACAAGTCTTAAAGTATCTGATATTTTTTGTACTTACGTATCAAAAGTACATTTCGGACACAAAATGTACTTAAGTATTAAAAGTAAAAGTACTGAGTAAAAGTGAGCAGTTAGATTTTCCAAAATGACATTTATTGGAAGGTGACTTCTACAAAAAACATTTTTTCTAACGGCGTGCAGCTGTGATGGGTTGTGTACAAGCTAATATGGTGTCAGAATATTTATACTTCTCATCCAACCACAATTAAATTCACTCTATCCAGGAGACACAATTTATCAGGATAGTATTTTTAAGTAGCAATTCAGAATAAAATAGGAGTAACGACTTTCTACTTCTTACCTTTTTAAAAAATGTAGTGAGTAGAAAGTACAGATAATTGTGTACAAATGTAATGAGTAAAAGTAAAAAGTACGCTGAAAAATAATTACTCAAGTGAAGTACAGGTAACCAAAATTTCTACTAAAGTACAGTAACAAAGTATTTGTACTTAGTTACTTTACAACTCTGGCTACAAGATACAAGAGTTTTGTCTAGATCAGTGCCATTAACTTAAAATCAGTGCGGTCAGACTGTTAGCTACATTAGCCCAGTGCGGGCATTTTCTTATAATTATTTTCCTGTGTTTTTTTTTTTTTTGTGATAACAACATAACGAGGACCATTTTCTTGAGATAACGACGTGGTTTTCTTGTGTATCATTCAGTAACCATGAAGACGGCTTGATCCCCTCAGCTGGTGACCAATAAAGTTTATTACATCAGCAGGATCACTGTGTAAACACCTGCTCATCTGCAGTCGAGCCAGATGTCTCCTTAGATGACGAGGGCTGATGTGAAAGTTATCTAAACAAGAAAAACAAATCACAATTTCAGCCTGTGTAACGATACAAAAATGACACAAAATTATGTACACTGGGTAGCCTTCAGACCCAGGCAGCCCTTGCAAAAGAGATCTGCGATCTCAGTGGTATTTGTCTGGTTAAATAACAATCAATGAATGAACAGATAGACAGACAGGTGGTAAACTTCATCGATGACCAGCTGAGGGGAGCAGGCCATCTTCATGGTTACTGAACGATGCGCAAGAGGAAAACTATCTGGAAATTTACTCATTATCTCGAGAAAACGTTCCTCTTTAAACCGTGGAAAATAATTATAAGCGGAAAACGGCCGAACTCGGCTTGTTGGCGAAACTTTACATGTCAAATGATATTACACGCAATGATATACAAAGTTTAATTCTGTCCCTTCTCAGCACAAAATTATTATAGTTTATGGTAAATTGGGGGCAGCAGACATTACTTCAAGTAGTAGTAATAATAATAATAATAAATTATATTTATAGTGCCCTGTTCATCTTGAAATCTCAAAGAGGGCTGAAAACAGGGCAAAAGAGAGAATAAAAATCTAAGAAAGTGAACCTAAAACTTTGCTAAAAAGAAGTGTCTTAAGACCCTTTTTAAACCAGTTAGTAGACTGCGGTGCCCTCAGAGTGTCAGGGGGTGGCAGCAGTGCTACACTTGTGTTTTATTTTCCCTTTTTTCTTTGCTCCCACAGATGCTGTTGTGAGGAATGTGTACTACAAATATTTCCATCCCAAGGAGGCACTTGTTTCCAATGGCGTGTTGAACAGGTCTGATGTCAGATAATACAAATACACATGTAAAGGGTAGTATTTCATAAATACAAAACAAACCAAATACTTATAGAGCTCTAAAATCTCTCCTTTTATTCAGAGAGATTAGTCGAGCTGCTGGCAAGACACTCACAGGAGTGACTGAGGATGAAAACAGTGGAAACAATGCCCAGTAAATAGTTTTCTTCTATGCTATCATTTGCTACATTAAGTCTTTGCTTTTTCTCTAGTTAATTGTTGTGTGTTTGTTCAGAGCGGTCACGTTTTTGTACCCGTACGGAGCCACACTGGGTGTGATGAAGCCCGCTGTGGCTGTTCTGTCAACCGGTTCGGTCTGCTTCCCGCTCAACAGACCCGTCTTGTCTTTCTACCAGGGAAAGGTCAGTGGAGTTTTTACTGACCTTAATGTGAACAAACCCTTGTAAAAATGTTCTCCTAAAATATATATTTTTTTCTTATGAAGGAGTCTGGCAAACTGGCTGTTCTGGGTTCGTGCTACATGTTCAGTGATCAGTACATAAACAAGGAAGAAAACGGTAAAATCATGGTGAGTCCAAGAAGGTTTTAAGAACATTTAGTGAAATACTTCATTAGAGAAATGTCAGAGGTGCAACCCTCAGCCTTTTGGAGTTTCACTCTTTTTATTTGTTTAATTTCATTCTAGGATGTTGTGCTTCGGTGGCTCATGACTGATAGTATTCAGCTCAATCAGATTGATGCAGAAGATCCAGACGTACGTAGAAATGTACACGACTGAAAGAAGAGCACCACCAACTGTCTAAAGACAGCTCCCGTTCACACACTTGTGTTTTATTTGCTAGATGACAGATTACACCATGCTGCCGGACACAGGGTGTCTGTCAGAACAGCTTAGAGTCTGTTTACAAGAAGGGGATGAGAACCCCCTGGACTTCACTTCTCTTTTCAATGGGTCTTTGTTCAACTTGGCAACTGACACTTTGCCCCAAGTCATAAAGTAAGAATATACAATGAATGCGTCACACCATTCATGTTTATTTTCCGTCTTACCTAAAACTTTTGCTGTTCTTTCTTTTTTTGCAGCGCCTATACCAAACTTAATGTTAAACATGAGCCTCTTCAACTCATCACACCACAGTTTGAAACACCTCTGCCTCAGCTTCAGCCTGCTGTAAGTTGTTACTAAATTCATAGAACTTAAATGGTTAACCCAGCCCTATCTATGGCACAATCACACTTATTACTATTAGCTCATTGTTTGAACATTTCTGTCAAAATATTTCTTTGCCTGTTGGTGCGGGATTATTTTCAACATAGATTTGGGGATTTTTCTTGGCTACCACCACATCAAATTTTGCCAAAATATGTCTAAAAACAGCTAAGTTATGATCAATTCTTCCTTTTGGCTATGGCAGCCATCTTGGATTTTTGATTTGGATTTAATATTTTGCGGATAGTTCTTAGTGACCACCACACCAAGGGCCTTTCCCAATCAGTGGCTTCTCCCTCATCCTACTCCCTACACTCGCTGTGAAGCCCCCTCGCAGCTGAACTGAGTCCCCTTGATGATGCTGTAAGGTTTGATTATAAACCCTCTTTTGAGACGGGCTCTCCTCGCACCACCGGAACAGGAAGCTGTCGTCACCATGGTAACAGTCCAAGCTCTGGCATTGGTTGAATGCTGGAGAACGAACGCAGTAAGATCGTTTAAGATGCTTTTTTTAATAGACCAAAGAAAATATTAAATATATATACACATACACAGACCCTCTCCAAAAAACTAAAATATGGAAAAGTTGTTTAATTTCCATAATTCCATTCAAAAAGTCATAGGTTATAGATTCAGGGCCCACAACTTAAAAAATTTCAAGTATTTATTTTTACATAATTTGGACTTCCAGCTCATGAAACCAGGAATTCATGAAGTCAGAATACTGTGAAGTAATCAGCCCAAACTACTGGTGATTCCAGTAATATGGATCACAACAAATCAATCAAAATATAGTACTTTAAAAAAAATGTATGTCAATCTTCAATACTTGGTTGGGAATCTCTTTATCCTAGTCACTGCCTCGATGTGACATGGCATTGAGGCAATCAGCCTGGGAATAATGGAAGCTCAGATTTCCTTGATGCTTGCTGTCATCTCTTTGTTGTTGGGTCTGTTGCCCCTCATTTTCCTCTCGATACCCCATAGATTCGCAATGGGGGTTTAGGTCCAGTGAGTGCGCTGGCCAGTCAAGCACCGTCATGGAATGGGCATCACAATATACACACAATTCAGTTTATTTATATAGCGCCAAGTCACAACATACATTGTCTCAGGGCACTGTACATGAAAAAAACTTTTTGGTGTTAAAATAAATTAAACTAATATTTGGTTTCGTTTTCTACTGAGGTGACACCAAAAAAAAAAAAAAGAAAAGAACAATTTAAAGAAGAAGCCAGCAGACCATGTTGAATCACTTCATCACAGTCTCCCATCCTGTAGGGATGTTGACATTTCGTCAGCAGTTGCTGCCATTTTCTTCCCAAACTGCTGTGACCAGATTTTGCAAGGCTGCTCGGTGCGTTTACTTGTAATTTCCTCCTGCTTCGTTATTTCTACGAATTTCAACAAATCGGGCTGTTATCGGGTAGTTAGCTACAGCCTCGTCTTCGAGTTTTTAATTTTTGTTGATGCGTTTTGAAGAGAACTTTTTGAAAAGATCAAAGTAAATCACCTGAGTTTTTCTAGTGACCCCTTAAAGAGATAAGCTGCCATGAAGAACATTATTTTATCTGCCCTTCTTCCAAATTTGACAATGATTTGAAACGTTGAAGTATGTTTGTTTTTTTTCCGGAACAGCGCTTGTTGCAAAGTGTTTTGACGCTGATCTTCGTCACTTGACACATTTAACACGCTGTCATTGGTTGAGGAGCTTTGTTTACAAAACAGATGTCCACCTGGTTTTTAAATTGTTTTAATTTCCTTACTTTGTAAGACACATTAAGTTGATTTGATGCTACAGTTTGCCTTGTAATGTTATTTTATACCTTTTCTGCTACTTTTGAATTGGCTATTATTAAGTTTTATTAGTTTTTTAGGATACAAGATGCTTCCTACAAAACCAGAATGGGAATCTTTTCTAAAATTTCATGGCAATATCTTGAACACTGAGGAAGTTATGAGCAAAATTAGAAAACAGCAAGGTGAAATGGTCACAAAGGCCCCATTGGTTCTGCTGTGAACTGCAGCAAGAAAACGAGCTGATTTCACCTAAAATAATAACTTCCCTCCTACTTCAGATAATCATATGATTTTGGTGTTATTTTGTATGATTTGAAATGTTCTTTTGGAATCTGCTGTCAGATTTAATATTGGTGTAGGATTAAAAATTTATCCACATCCCTACATCCTGAGCAAACAGTGGAGAGGAAAAACTCCCTGCTTATCAGGAAGAAACCTTCAGCAGAACCAGGCTCAGGACAGGCGGCCATCTGCCTCGACCAGCTGGTTGGGGGACAGGAAAAAGAAAAGAAGAACTGGTCCAGGTGCACCTTCTTCTGGAAGAGAGACAAAAAAAAATGTTATTGATAGAAATAATTACAACAAACATGTAGAGAAGAGAGACAAAAACAACAGAAGGGTTAGGAAATGTGCTCAGTTTGTGATCCAGCAGTCTAAGTCTGTAACAGCAGAAATGAGGAATAATTCAAATATAGCCACACTTTTAATCAGAGCTTCATTTAAAATAGCCCTTCCTGCTCAGTGTGCAATTTGAAGCTTTGGTTCAGGTTGTCCATCACTGTTACTGGGCTTTGTAGAATAAATTTGATGGTATATAGGAGTTTTAGGCTGTAGCTGCATTGGGGTCTTTTAGTATTTAAAAACATGCTCAGGTTTTGGTTAGCCTCACCAGTTTAAATAGTGCTTTTGCCTTTTAGGTTTTCCCACCTGCCTTAAGCGATTTGCCTCCTCCAATGTTGGACCTGTTTGATTTAGACGAAACGTTTTCATCTGAGAAAGTTCGCCTTGCCCAGCTCACCAATAAATGTAAGATCACTTAAAATGTATTGGTGTGAGTTTAGTCAGGTAACAAAAAAGGTACAATTGTAGTATGATTGTTTCCTCCCCCTCCCAGGTACAGATGAAGATCTTGAATTTTATGTACGCAAATGTGGTGAAATTCTGGGTGTGACGCCCAAATTGGATAAGGCGCAGAGGGATGCAAAGCACATCTTGGAACACATCTTCTTCCAGGTGGTAGAGTTCAAAAAGCTTAACCAGGTAAGGAGAGTGGTTTTTTTCTAAAATAAACTGTCTATGTTGAAAACTGCATCGAAAACAAATATTTTTGTCCTCTTTGCAGGAGCACGACATGGACACAGAGGCACCGTTCACTTAGTCTTGATTAGAAGTAGAATCAAGTTGAATATTTACCAAATGCCTTATTACAGAGCTGAGAATGACCAAGTCTGAAACGATGTCGTGTTTCACTTAGGAACTACATGTACAGGTTTTATTTACATGAATTGCAACAATGTAAAATGATAGTCAAAAATAAATTTCCTCCTTTATTAGCATTTCTTAAAGCAAATTTAAAAAAAAAAAAAAAAAGGCACACCACTCACATTTTAACATTTGAGTTCAATATTTTGAAAGTTGATGTAAGAGCTGGAGTCATACATACAGCTGTGAACAGATCTTTTACTCGCTGAAGTTCGTCTAAATGTTCAATAAATTTGCCCCCTCACCAACCTCAATCAAGGGGAAACTTCAGCCACGGAGTCCTGCTGTGGTTTTGGACTTGAGGTCTGCTCCTGAACCCTGGAATCCGTGAAGAAAATGGGGCTGTTGTTGTCCGGCTTGATCGAAGACACATCCCATGAAATTTGCGAGGCTGTCAAATCACTGCAAGACTGGTCAAAGAAAGTAGCTTGTTTTGGCTTTGGAGGGAGCATGGGAGTGGAGAACTTCACCTGTGAATGTACAGTCAGGTGGTTGTTGTCAGCCTCTTGTATGTTAGAACTGTGAAACAAAAACTGACAAGGAGAAAATGTATCCATTGATGGGCAGGGAGATGCCCCGTTTTCAGATTTGTCAGCTGCTRGGCCATTTGAGGACTTTGACAGGCACAGTTCCAGAGACAACAAACTCGGCTCCCCAAGAAACTTCTTGTCCAACTCTGATAGAGAGGAGCTCTCAAATGTTTTCATCCCTTCAAGGTAAAACATTTAAAATTAGRAATCTAGGCTTCTCATTGATAGTTACATTAGCAGAAAACAACATACWGGCTTACCTTTAAGGATAGAAGCATTCTCCATTGTTTCCATTGACCGTTAAAAGCCAAGTCAGCCACAGATCAGTTTTAAACTGGTGAAGATGATGGTTAATTGACTCAGCTGCAGGCTAAGCAGGTCATTAGTCTGGATCAGAAAGGGGAGGCTCTTATGGCCTTGTAAGGGTACAAGTGCACTTTGATTGTAAACATCTATTTACAAAAACAAATGCAGCTTTTTAAAAGTCTAACCATACTAATTAGATGTTTTCATTAAATATTTATATTTCTGTTATTTTGAACAAAACAAACAACATAAAGATACATTATTTAAAATTTATAGTTCCTAATGTTTCACCCATTAGCTGTCTATAATCCCAGTAATATTTTTAAATTTAATATAAAAGATCAGTTGTTTTTGGCAGATGAATTGATTTCAATTTACAAGTTACTGATTTTACTAAAACTAATGTTTCAAATAAACTATAGTTATATATCGCTTGCAATTTTAAAAGGGAGTGCTAGAGAATGACCAGTCCAACCCACTAAACTGGTAATAATTGTCTGTTTTAAACTGAAGATGATTTGAGGAGAGTCAAAACGTTTCATTAAAGAAGAACCCATCCAGAGAACCTAATT
>NW_013952889.1:52061-53539 GCF_001266775.1 Austrofundulus limnaeus
ATCTATCTATCTATCTATCTATCTATCTATCTATCTATCTATCTATCTATCTATCTATCTATCTATCTATCTATCTATCTATCAAGCAAGCTCATAATAGCTTTTAAATCGTTCTTACGGGTATAAGTCATTGCTCCTGCATCAGTAGTTTGTTAAATTATAATTTATAACTATAACCCGCCACTGTTAAAGCATGAAAACAGGCTTGCTCAGATGCAATTGTAAGGTGGGTTCTTGGTACTTTGGACTGGCAGCAGCTGTTTTCCTCATCCGTTCATCCCCTCTGATGTTTTCAGTGAAGATGGAGATGAAGCCATGCATCAAGATACAGATTTCGATGTGGCCGAACTAAGGGATGGTGGGAAAGTGAAGTTGAAATGGACCCAAGAGGAGGTGATTGCGTTTCGACTTCTTGTTTCTTCAGCGTCATGTGACACAAAGCTAAACATGTTTATGTTTCCAGGATGATCTGCTGAAGGTGCTGGTTCAAAAACTGGGAAGGGATAACTGGAAACACATTGCTAGCTTCTTACCAGTGAGTCAGACCTTTCTGACCATCATGTTTGGTTGTTTATTGTTTACACAAAGCTCTTGAAAGGCRTTATTTGTCTTCAGAATCACACCGAGCAGCAGTGTCATCACCGCTGGTTTAAGATCTTAGATCCAGGTCTGATCAAAGGTCCTTGGACCAAAGAGGAGGACGAGAAGGTGGGCAGCGTTTTATCGTAGAATATTTCATGAGATTAGTTTGTCGGACAGTATTTATTTATTTTCTCTACAGGTGATTGAGCTTGTAAATCTGTACGGGAACAAACAGTGGGCAATGGTAGCCCGGCACCTCAAGGGCAGGCTGGGGAAGCAGTGCAGAGAGCGCTGGCACAATCACCTCAACCCCAACGTGAAGAAGTCATCGTGGACCGCTGAGGAAGACCTCATCATTTACAAAGCTCACTGTCTGCTCGGGAACCGCTGGGCCGAGATTGCAAAGCTGCTCCCTGGAAGGTCAGTAAATACCTCTACATCTTCTTTTGTAGAGCTTGTAGAAATAAAGCGTGCTTACCTAAAAAGATGACGTTCTGTCAACAGGACGGACAATGCTGTGAAGAATCACTGGAATTCAACTATAAAACGCAAGCTAGAGATGGGCTTCTATTCCAACGAGGTTTTCCAGCCAAGTGAACGTGAAGAGCTGCTGGCATGTATTAATAAAGATGTGCAGGTGCGTTGTTTTTCTCTGTCAGCTTTATTTAAAACGGGGATATTATGTTGTTTCTGAGCACATAGTTCTATTCTTTACCACAATCAAGTAACACTTACCTTCAGTTGTTTTGAAACAGCTGTATAAATCAAAAATATATAGGACTATCTAAAGACATTGATAGTTGGCCTGTTTTTCTTAAGAACCTCCTACAGTTTYGGACACTCCCACTTCAGCAAGTTTTCAAACAATGCCTTGGGGGAGGGGTTCTCTGTGGGGC
>NW_013952889.1:60088-62051 GCF_001266775.1 Austrofundulus limnaeus
GTGGAAAATAGTCCTGGAAACATGTGCGTTTCCAGGAGGTGTTCACCTGCAGCTGCGTGAAGCTGACCCCCCCACCCACAGAGAAAGAAAAAAAGGCAGTAATTATTAATAAGGTAACCATGCTGTGGCTTCACCTGTCGCATTTTCTTTTAAAGAAAGAAAAAGTAGCTTGCAAAGCTGTCGCATCGGTGCAACGTGATTAGAAGCAGAGCTGCGCGTCTAATCACACAAACGTCTTCCTATCTTTGTGAGGACCACACACAGCTCAGCCTCGCTCTGCGCCGTCTTTTTCCCGAAGTTTGGCGAGAGGTGGATATGGAGGGTTGCAAAAAAATAGCTCTCGACTTGATCTGGTCTTTAAATAAAAATGACTACATGTTGTGAAATTCTTAGAGGGGCGGGCCAGCGCCCCGCCTGTATAATGATAGGGGAAACACTGCATCACAATAGACATTTTGTGTATTTCGGTCAAAGCGATCAGTTTTTAACATTTTGGTACCAAAAAAAAAAAAAAAAACCCCAGATCTGAAGCAAAAGATCTGGCACTTATGGTCAGATGTTATATAGACATAGTCAAAGCCTGATTTTTAGCATTAATCTTGAATTCTGACTTTGTGTCTGGGAGAAATTTTGTATGAAAGTTTTATGACTTTGACACAAACACTTTATTCTGATTCTTGTGTCAAAAGTTTGATGAAAACAAGACAAGAACARCTAACTTATCATGCTGGGCAATCACTAAAGGCCTGAAGGATTTCACCACTTTCAATCAGCGCAATGAACCCATAGTTCTGTTGCTTCATGCTTGCTTTGATTTTAGCATGAATGACAACAGTTTATGTAACATGTAACATGTATGGCAACAGTGCCAGCACAAACGCTATCATCAGATGAGGTCATACCACCCAGCCCTACAAACAGTCCTTATGAACTAACACTTTACTCATGGCACATTGACCTCCATGTCAGTGCAACCTTTGATGTTAAACTCTTGACAATGTAACAAACTGTAGGCCTTTAGTTGAAGTGGAAATATGTAGAAACCCTGTACTGCCCTGCATTCAGTATCTTTTAGTTCTCTTGAAATTTGTTGTAAATATTTTTTCTTTAGTCCTCTGTAGTTGGTTTAAAGGTGATGACTTGATTTAAAACAAACAAAATCTCTTCTTGCACATAGGACTTGGATGGCTGGTGCAACCTGACAGAGTTTGACCTGCCTGAGGACAGTCCCAGCCCCGAATGCCATCAGTTTCGTCTGGAGGGCAGCGCCTTGCAGGAGCTGAGCAAAGGCAGCAAGGGAGAACTCATCCCCATATCCCCCGGAGGCATCACTCCACCTTCCATACTGTCCCGCCACAGCCGGAGGTACATCACCTTGTCGCCAGACACCAATCAATCCAWGACTCCCAAGAGCACCCCTGTCAAAATCCTGCCCTTTTCTCCATCTCAAGTAAGTCTTCACAGATAATACCTCAGGGCTGGTGCTGCTTTCTAATGCACTGGAACATTATTCAACCATTTTGTTATGGAAGAAAAAATAGTCTCATTGGAATCTGAATATTTTTAGACACTGAATTTATGACATCGAATTTTTATCCTCTGAAATTATGTATGTGAATTTTTTTTTACTTCATATTTGCTGGCAAAATTTCACCTGCAACATTTCAACTGAAGAAATTCACCAGAAAAAAAAAATCAACTACAGTAATTCACCAGTAAAAATTCACCTGAAAAATATTCAGCTACAGAAATTCACCTTTAAAAATTCACCTGAAAATATTAAACTACTGAAATTCAGCTGCAGAAATTCGCTGTAAAAAATATGTTGACCTCCTGGTGACCCAAGCCAAAGCAATCAATACTAGATCAAGTCGAGCAGCTTTTAGCCAATCAAGTTACACTCATTTGATCATGTGACACACCAGCTCGAGATCAGAGGTGACTTTTTATTTTATTTTATTTT
>NW_013952889.1:63190-64454 GCF_001266775.1 Austrofundulus limnaeus
AGAAGATGCTGAATGATTTAAATAGATGTATTCACACAACCTCCCTAGTTTTTACATCAACCAAAGTGTCACAGTGTTCATTATTTGTTTTCCTTTTAGCTTTATAACACCTAACCACAAGTCTGAACTCTGCATGACCCCACGAACTCCAACGCCATTCAAAAACGCCATGGAGAAGTACGGCCCTTTGCAGCCTCTAGTGAGTATCACTTTGAGTTTTCTGTTAGTTATTTTTTTTATTTTATTTTTTTCAGTATTTTCTGCTTTATCTTCTCAGCCTCAAACTCCAAATCTTGAAGACGACATAAATGAGGTTATCCTGAAAGACACAGGAATCAACTTGGCTGTTGTRGGTTCATCTCCACCTGAGCAAAGGCGCAAAACAATGGTAAAAGCAGAATGAAGGAAAGAAACAAACTGTTTACGTTGATTACTTGTCTTTATATCTAGTGTTAGAGTTAAGCTGGAAACATACTCCCTCCGAACTGCCGATGTCGGCACGGTTTGTCACAGTTTCATGATGAAAATTWCATCACCGGGCTTTGCAGYGTCGGCTCRGCAGCCCCTTTTGGCACAACCCRMCGGCAGWACTTTTTACCCCCCTCCCGYGACRACTGTGATGTGTGATTGGTCTGAAGTTTGTGGGCGTGTTTGTGCTGAAAGCACTCGGACGGTTCCGCTTGGTAAAATTTTAAAAAATTTAAAAAGAAAACGGTTCACTCCCAGAGCCGACTGTTACCAGGAAGCAGAGTTTTATAACAATAGTCAAACCGTGAAAAACTCATAAGTGGAGATTAAACAGATGTTGTGCACGGAGGAATCTGACTAATAAAAACTGTGAAGCTTTAACCAGGACAGATGTGGATAAATAACGTTGGGTGAGTGATGAGTCTGACTTTTTTTTTTTCTGCATTGTCAGCTGTAGCAGGAAGAAACTCCATGCAGTGACATATGCTGCAGCGGGAGGGGTTTCCCAGGAGCTTGGCGCAGTGTTTCTCTTGGGCTATGAATGGTCTTTGCGAAAATGAATGCCGAACAACCACTTGACCGCACATCGACCGGTCAGCGTCGGAGCGAGTATGTTTCAGGCTTTAGCCTCTTTATTTCGAGTGTTAAGGTTAGCCTCTTTATATGGGCTGTTAGGGTTAGCCTCTTTATATGGGCTGTTAGGGTTAGCCTCTATATCAAGTATTAGGGTTAGCCTCTTTATATCGTGTTAGGGTTAGCCTCTTTATATCGAGTGCAGGGTTCGACAAGATTTTTA
>NW_013952889.1:69821-75549 GCF_001266775.1 Austrofundulus limnaeus
GTTAAGTACCGGTACCGATTCCCAGGTACCGGATATTGGTACCGAATCGATTCACATGGCAAAGGTTCCCATCCCTAGTAGTGAACGGACTTTTTTTATGTTTGTCTCCAAAAGCTCAGTTTCAAATTTATTTAACATGTCAGAGCCTGTAGGACATTTAAAAAAAACTATTAATTGCGATTCAATCTGAGCCATTCATATTCAGTTCCTGCTGACACAAGTTTTATCCCATACAAGATGCCAAAAAACAAGTTATGGTACCACCAACAAGCTACAATCATTAGCTTGCCGTCCTCGGTGTAAACAAAACCAATCGGGCCCAATGCAAATAACAAAGATAAGTTGCTTTGGAATATAAGTGTCAGGACCAGACAAAATATGAAAAAAAGTGTGACTTATAAAATTCCAGTGGGGTGGTATGGCCCCAGACTCCCCTAGGATAGAGCTTCGGATTCTAATGTGTAATGTCAGAAAAATTTTCAATAGACCTAAGAGCTTTAATTCCCAGTGCTTCTTTCCACATTTTGGTATTTCTTTTTACTGTTTTAGAAAAAAACTGAAAACAAAGTTTCTCATTGCTACTATTCGTGCTCAGACTAAAACCTCAAATTTTTCTTTTTGACATCAGCATCGGCGTCCAATGAAGAAAGTGCGGAAATCGTTGGCCCTTGATGTAATGGATTGTCATGTGAATCCTCCATCTAAACGTAAATCCAGCAGGACTGAACTCAAACGCACCATAAAGGTAAAGTAACAGTTAGTGAGTAAAGGTCAAGTAATAGTTTGTCCATAGATTTGACATATTTAGATTCTTTTACATTTTTATTTCTGTTTCTGCCACAGACGGAACCTGTTGCAGTTTCTCTTCACTCATCATTTTCCAGTAGGAGGCATGAAAGTATTTTGAATGAGGGATTCCTGCAGGACCCCAGTGACAGTGCCATATTTCCCAGCACCTTGCCCCCAGTTCCTGTAAGTTCCCTCTTTATTCTTAGTTGTTGAATATCATTTTTCCCTCTTTGTCTCTTTATTCTTCATCTTAGTCATAAACACAATACTTTACCTGCCCTCATAGAACAGAATAGAAACAGCCTTTATTGTCCCATGCGGAAATTCAAATTCAGGTGTAGCAGCAGCAGCAGGTACACACATCAATACACAACTATGTGACAATATCAATTATAGCAAAAACAGAATAAGAATAATAATTACCGTACCAGACCATCAATGAGAAATTTGATAAAAAATTGAAGCAGCTACTGTGCAGAAAGAAATAGTTACAGGAAATAACAGTCATGACAGACTTGTGCAAAATGAGTTAAACTCAGTGTGTGCAAATTGAGTCGAACTCGGGTGTGTGCAAATTTTTTCAGTCTCAGTCACCAAGTCCAGTACAGGAATAAAAACAGTGAACAATTATTATTATTATTGGTTATTATACTGTATGTGAAATGATTTCGAGGTAGAGTTATTTGATGTGCAAACACAAACATGTATGCTTATGATTGTTGCAAGCAGTGATGGTTATATCTAACAGCTGATGGGAGAAATGATCTGCGGTAGAGTTCTTTTGTGCATTTAGGATGCAGTAGTCTGTCACTGAAGGAGCTCTGCAGTTCAGCTACAGTTCCATGCATTGGGTGGGAGGAGTTTTTGGTTATAGATGTTATTTTTGCCAGAGTTTTTTTGTCTCCCACCACTTGCACTGGGTCGAGGGGGCATCCCAGCACAGAGCTGGCCTACTTGATGAGCTTGTCCACCAGCTTCCTCTCAGCTGTAGATAAGCTGCTACTCCAAAAAACGATGCCATAAAAGATGGCTGAAGCCACAACTGTGTCAAAGGATGTCTTCAGGAGCGCCCCCTGCACTCCACAAGACCTCAGCCTCCTCAGCAGGTAGAGTCTGCTCTGACTCTTCCTGTAAAGAGCGTCCGTGTTGTGAGTCCAGTCCAGTTTATTGTTCAGGTGAACACCCAGGTACTTATAAGAGTCCACTATCTCAATGTCCACTCCCTGGATGTTCACCGGTGTCAGTGGGGTGGGTCTGCGCCTGTGRAAATCCACCACCAGCTCCTTGGTTTTAGCAGCGTTGATAAGGAGGTAGTTCCGCTGGCACCAGTCCACWAAGTCCTGAGTCCACTGTCTRTACTCGGAGTCRTCCTCACCTGTGATGAGACCGACTATGGCAGAGTCATCAGAGAACTTCTGCAGGTGGCAGTRTGGGGTGTTGATTGTGAAGTCTGCAGTGTAGAGGGTGAAGAGGAACGATGCCAGCACTGTTCCCTGAGGAGCCCCCRTACTGCAGACCAGCGTGTCCGAGATGCAGCCCTGTGTCCTCACAWACTGTGGGTGTCCAGTGARGTAGTCCAGRATCCACTGGAATTTGGAATGAAAGAGAAGTGTTAGAGTTTGAGTAGATTGTAGGTTAGCTATTTTATTCTAGTTACCTAGTATTTACTGGTTTGTTTTTTTATTTAAAACTGCAAGCAAGAAATTTTTTTATCAAAGTTTGCGTCGGTTCCAACCAGACCTGAGTTTGCTTTAAACTTCCACAGGAGAGAACAATGCGTTGTTCTGATCAGCTGGATATTTAGACAGCTTTACCCTTTAGTTGAGCTTCAGGATTGTGTTCTGTAGGGCTGGTGATTATTTGATCATGATTATCAGTGGTGGGCACTAGTCTCCTAAAGCGCAAAAGGGCTAAAAGCGGACCTAAATTTCTCATTTGCGCTTTAGGGGTTTTACTAATTTTTTTCAAACTGCGGATTTGCGCTTTCTAAATTTGAGTAGTGCGAAACTAAAATTTTCATTGAAATTTCATAATCAGTTTTTTCTACAGCAGAACAAGAAAACTGTCTAAAGTCACAGTAATGTCGTGTCACTTGTTTCATTAAATTTTCATCATCTTCAACAGTGGAGGGAGGAAGCCGTCTCTGATCAATACAATGAAAAATCCATCATATGAAAACAGCGCCCCCTCATCCGTCTGTTTGTTCACAGAGTTATCTGGCTGATTGTATTTTTGGGTGACAGTTTGGGCAACACTCCCAGCCCTTCTCCACCTGCGTGCTTGTTGCTATTCTGATCTACGGTTCGGCCGAAGTGTGTCTCCAGGTTAAAACCACACAGAACCAYRCTCAGCCGCACAGTTTGTACCTCCTCTTCAATGGTTCTGGGTAGAAGCGAGTACAGCACGCTTACAACTCTGAAGTTAAATTCATGCTCTTATTTTGAAGTGAAGACGGTTTCATATTCTCTATCCTGTACCCAGAATGCATCACTTCAGTTCTACAAAACACAAAAAAAGAAAATTACTAATACAGTACATCCTGTAGGGGTGCACCAAAAAATTGTTTTACATCAGAATCGTGATTCTCATTTACAAAGGTTCAGAATCGATTTAAAATGTCCCAAAATCGATATTTAGAAATAAAAAAATAAAGCAAATCCAATGGCCATCAGCCTCCATTTTGTAACTTCATGGGACATCCTGATGTCATCATGCAGCTGCTTCTGGAACATGAGTGTGCAGAAAGCACCAAAACAAAGAGGAAACTACAGAACTGGAGAAAAAATAGATTCAACTTGCCCTGTCTTCAATGAATGCAAAGATTTGGGCTCATTTTGGTTTTTACTGAATGAGCCCAAGTTTGACATGAGCTTCACTTTRTGCAATGTTTGCGAAATGAAGATGAAGCACTTTGGAAACACAACAAATGGGCTCACGTTKAGTTTTGAATGAAAAATCGATTTTGAATCGAATCATGGCCCCAAAAATCAGAATCGAATCAAATCGTGAGAGAGTAAAAGATTCCCACCACTAATATCCTGCATGCTTTCTTACCAAAGCCCTACCACATACATAAGAAAATTACCAAAAAGCAGCAGAACTAGCAATCCACAACTGTTTATTTAACACCACGAATCAAAAGTCTGTTTCAACAAATCACCTCCCCAAACTGCAGCGTCATGTGCAGTGCTGTGAAAATAAACTGTTGTGCCTCTAGTTGGCAGTATTGTGCAAGCATGGCTYATGTTATTACTGGAATAAACTCTAGTGAAATCTGAGACAATTTGCACTTTAGATTTAGCTTCTGCTATGTTTTGTTGGATGTATTTCGCTTTACAACTTGCTGACCTAAGGATCTAAACAAATTTGCAAACATTTTAGAATTTGTGCAACTAACTTTTGAATTAGCTGCCCACCACTGGTGATTATTGATGAAGAAATTTTTCAGGTTGATTACAGTGATCAGCTGTGAGCSTCTTTACTCAATCAAACATGGTGGAAATGTGCATGACAACAGCCAATCAGAATCCACTTTCTCCATTTTTCCTCTGAGTGATCCAAGGGGGAAGTGCACACAGTCCCAGACTGAGCTGTTTTGTGAATGAGGCTATTAAAATTCAGCATTCTTCCTTTTTATTCTTTTTTTGTTCYTTTCTTCCTCCTTTTTCTTCCTCTGCTTCTACACCACCTCGTTTTACTCCTTCTGCTCATTTACTTTCTTCTACTTTTTATCCCCCCATYCCTGCCTCTTATTCTGAAGCTGATTTTTCTCTTCACAGATGTCGAAAGAATGGGAGAAAGTTGTGTGCGGACAAACTAAAGACCAGCTCATAATGACGGAGAAGGCAAGGCGCTACCTTCGCTCCGTGAAGTCCCAYGCTCCCAACCGGGCTCTGATTCTTTCCTGAGATTTGAGAATATATTCTCAACAACATGTTGCTCAGTCAGGGCGTAATGTTGCTTTTGCTCACTGGCATATGCAGGGTTAATAAAATGTTCAGGCAACAAAGATGCACCAATCCAAACACCGACAGTATAAAACCCTGGCTTGTAAGAGTGGTGCTTGTAGATGTAGTCTTTTTTCCCCCTTTTTTTTCATTATTGATTATAATGTTAAGGCCCTGTCACACTAAAACGTTTTAGAAAACTTATGAAAAAAAAGTCTAAATTACTAATAAAAGCTAAATATTTGATCAATTTGTTCACCATGTAGTATAAACACAACTAAATGAGGCTTCCAGTTGATTTTTTAATTCCATCTTCACTGTAGATGTAGTGTGACAGGGCCTTCAGAAAGAACTATGAATGTAAAATTAAAAATCAAGATTTTAAATTTTTGCCATCATTGAACAGTTTTACATAACATAATGTGTCTGAGATGTGCCTTTGTATCGTGAATGACCAACACTCTGGTATCATTGCTGGAACTCTTGTCACTGTGGTTGATCAGTAATGCACTGAACTGAAGACGGTCTTACTGTAGTATCTGTTTTCCATTTATGCATTTATATTCTTTTCTCAGTTAGCATTTTTTACAGCCTACACACCGGGGAAGCAAACAAATTTAAAGTTTAAGAAATCAATATTCTATAAAGGTGATCGGTTCCTTATAAGTTTGCTAAAACCTCAGTTGTTTTTCTCCTATAGCAGAGGTTTGTTCTGACCACTGCTGCCAGGACTGATGGTATTTGGCAAACTTTAATATATTTAGTGTTGGATGTTATTTTACTTGTGCAACTGTTGGTCACAAAATATAATAAAACACTGATGTATGTTGGAATTTTGTTTGGTTTGTTTCATGACTTGTAAGCTGTTTAAAAGATCCTGTAAAACCTGGGGTTCCTACAGTCATTGTGTTTCAAGGGCCCATATTTATCAAACTTAGAGTGGATTTTTTGACTTGAGTGCTGAAAATTTCTTATTTGTTCCTACTCTCAGA
>NW_013952889.1:77838-80067 GCF_001266775.1 Austrofundulus limnaeus
AAGTTGAAGCTGGTCATCAGGACTGTTTCCTGTGACAGCGCAGCGGAAGCAATAGTTGGTTTTGGGTGACGCTGCATTAGAAATGGAAGACATGAACCGGTCTAGTAAGTAAACTCAGTATTAAAAAAGACTAATATAGCTAGAAATATGTGCTTTAATTGATTATGCTGTAATTATTGTTTTCAAATAGTTAGTTTTTGAACCGGTCTAAAACGCAGCGTCGCTTTGTTTGCTTGTTGTTTGCAGTCTCGCCGTTTTCCTGCTTTAGCCTCAAGGTTTCGCAGCTAAAACCGAGCTTGAATGAATGAACAGAAGCGGCTGTTATAAAGCTGTATCATAAATTTCCACTGTTCATTGGTTGTAGGTTATTAATTTTTGTGCTTCTTGTGCTTGCAGGGTTGTTTCTCCTCGTTCTGTGTGTGGCTGGAGCTCAGTCGCTCACACCGTCTCACCACTTGTCCCTGTCGGATGTGGGCCGACTGCAGAGCCTCCTGAGCCGGCCCTTCACCGACCTGCAGTCTGCATACTACTCTGTTGTTGGCCTCACTAAACTCGGAGTTGCTGTTCCTGATCACCAAGTAAATATTTACTGTTTTTATTTATTTCTTTTTTCATGACAGGATGTTAGAAATGAGCATTGAGCAACACTGAATTAAAATGAACCTAAACATTTTTTTAAATGAAACACAGCAAACGAACCACATCCATTCATGTCAAACAGCAACATGTTGTCTTTTGTTATTGTGAACATACTTTAAGATGATGTCATTCCTGTGCTTGCATACAGAAATGAAAAGTGTTTCGTTTAAGTAAATGTTTAATTTCATTTGAAGCTTAAAGCCATCAAGCTGGCTGTCCTAAAAAGATACAATTTAATGTTTGTGGTGTTTTTTATTTACTCATTTCTCTGTGCGTTTAATTTTTAATATGACAGATGATTCTTTTCAGTTCAGTAAATCTAATCTTCATGTTTACTTATAACTCTGACTGCTGCTATTTCTGTAAAAATGTCTTTTTTTAGGAAGTGTGCCAGTTCCTGAAGTCTCAGCTCAACCCCAGCAGTATTGATTCCCTGTTTTTCGCTGGTGAAACCAGTAAAGCCATTTCAGGATGTGAGGTATGAAAATGAGATTTTCTTTCTTTCTTCATCCTCAGATCAACCAACAGTTATCTCAGACTGCTGGACAGCACACCAACACAAACTAAAATTTTACAGATGCACAATGTCCAGTTTTGTGGTCTTATCCTGATTTTAGATATTTGTGCAGCTCTACTTGCCAATACAGATTTTTCTTTCCAGTACTATTTATTTTAAAGAATTAGAATTCACAGAATGAAAAATATCCACCCATTTTCTTTACCCATGTTCCAGTGCATGGTTGCAGAGCTGGTGCATTTCAGTTCAAAATATATTTATAAAAAATGTTTGATTCAAGAAAAATAAGCCTTTGTGTTTTATCAGTCTGTCTCAACCTGCTGCGCTTTAGTCTTTAGGATTTAGTGTGTGGAGGGGAGCTTTAACATGTCCTAACATAAAGTTAAAGTGCTGAGGGACAAAATTACAGAGACTTTCACACTGCTGCTCAGACAATGGAAATGATCAATAATAATAATAATTAATGATGATGCCAATGGCTGCAGAAAAAGTTTTACCTGTAAGGTAAGATGAGGGGTCATTCATAATTTAACATTTTCAAAATTGTACAAAACATATTATTTTTGGAAAAACAATTTCCCCTCTTTAAAAGCAGACAGAAAAATGTTGACTTTCACAAAACCTGATTTCTCTTTAAAGGAGACAAATCACACAAGATTCAGTTTTTAGCTGTTAAATGCATTTAGTTGTGGACATGGAGTCTCTAGCTGTCTTTCCTGGTGTTGAATAGACATTTCTATGTTCTGTTTGAGTCATATTTTCCAGCCTGTTCAATTTTCTCTATTTTTATGGCGTTTTCTGAACTATTGTGTCAAAGTATTTGCGATGGAACAGATATATAAGGTCTGGACTCATCAACTAATTTGTTTTGTCTTAATTCTCTTCTTGTTCACATCTGTTTTCTTGAAAAACTTTTTTTTTATTTCTTCAAGGATCCTGTGTATCATTTCTATCTATTTGTTTCTGTGTTGAGCAGAAGAAAAGATTTCCTTCCAGTATGACTTCAGTAAACCCACATGTATTTATTAGGGGTGTAAGAAAATATTGATACACTGAAATATCGCGATATTTCA
>NW_013952889.1:80838-82129 GCF_001266775.1 Austrofundulus limnaeus
AAGCAGAACACAGCTAAATGTATCAAAAGTATGTCTATGTATATTAGAATTTTCTGAGGCAATGAATTTTTTTTTTTTTTTTTTTTTTTTTTTTTTTTTCCCCAGTTAGAGGTTTTTATTTAATAGAATTTTTGGACCAAAAATATCGCAATATATCGCCTTGTTTACAGTATCGAAATATATGGCGATATATCGTTTCGTGATCCTTCTGTCATGATATGTATTGTATCACCAAATTCTTGCCAATACACAGCCCTAGTATTTATGTTAAAGGATAGTAATGCTCACTGTAACGCATAAAGTCTTCATGAGAGTTTTGTGGTTCCCTCAGATCCCTGTGTCCAATGAAACCCGGGACATCCTGCTGGCAGCAGTCAGTGAGGATTCCTCAATGGCTCAGATCCATCGGGCTGTGGGGGCACTCAGCTCTCTGGGGCTCCCCCTTGCTTCTCAGGAAGTCGTCGTCGCCCTTACAGCTCACATCAACAAGGAGCAGAATGTCATGGAGTAAGTGCGAAGCATTCCTTGTAGATAAACTGGTCCTTTTGGTTTGAAGAATGCAGTTTGAAACAAATGTTTGCTGGTTTTGGACAGAATCATCTCAGCTCTGCAGACTGCGTCCTACCTGTCCCAGCAGGCACAACTTGGAAAGATTCTAGAGGAAATTGAGGTGAGCTCAGTAGCATCCACCAGGTGGCGTTGTGTTACTGGCTTTGATTTGCAGATCAGCTTTGAAAATACATGTCTGTTTTTCTTAGGATCTGACCGCTCACCTGGATGATGTTGGTGGCATTTATCTTCAGTTTGAAGAAGGTCTTGAGGCTACCGCTCTGTTTGTGGCAGCTGCTTATGCTTTGTCAGATCATGTGGACATGGAGCCGCCATTCAAGGAGGTACGCATTATAAGTGTTAGGAGGACAGTGTCTGAAAGCTGTAGAAGATATATTTCCTGTGGCTGGGGGTTATAATTTCTTTGTAATGCATGTTGATGCAAACACGAGTAATTATGAATCAAATTTTAAAAGGCCAAAACTGATAATTATGTAATTCTTATAACTCTATAATAAACACAGAAGGCTAAATTCTGAAATGTAGATGTGCATCAACCAGATAGTTATAATGTGCACTCAACAGAAYGACTGGTGTCGTATGCACTGAAAGTCAGTGTTTGGTAACATTTCAGTTTCAATAGTTAAGTTTAAATAATTTTTTCATTTCATTTAAAAACATACAACAAAATGATACAAATCAAATAAAAATGAAAGGTAGCAGAAGAAAAAAATCTTATATC
>NW_013952889.1:83952-88480 GCF_001266775.1 Austrofundulus limnaeus
GTGTAATAACAATAAAAGCATTCCAAATCTAAAGCTGAGTTTACCTTAAACTCGTCAGATTGAAGAAGTCTCTTGGAGAAGAGACAAAAAGTTTCATTAAAGAACCTGAACCTTGTTACATTTTTCTGTCTGGATTATTAAAATACATCCAGGATGCATTGATCCTGTKTTGAAGATACTAACAGACATTCCCAACATGATTGGACAAAAAAAAAAAAAGTGGTAGAAAACTAAAAGCAGGTAAAATGGCTCTAAAATGTGATGCATGGACATTCATTGCTCTAGACTCTTAGGTGACTTGCGCTCAGTATTTTACCTCTTTTATTTTTTTATTTTTTTATGCATCTGTAATAGTTTTATATTTGCATCTCAACCGTTTATATCCTAATAAAATTTAAACGTGAGGCGTCTGAATATTCCCGCCCCCATCTTCTCCCCACAGGATCAGGTCATACAGCTGGTAAATTCTATCTTCAGCAAGAAATCCTGGGACTCTCTGGCCGAGGCCTTCAGTGTAGCCASTGCTGCTGCTGCTCTGTCCAACAACCGCTTCCACGTACCGGTCGTCGTCAGCGCTCTGGGACCTGCCACTGTTTCCCACAACCAGCCAACTTTTCAGGTACGCTTTGAATGCCGGTGCTGCTTATCAGTTCTTGGTGTGTTTTTGTCTTTTTGTGCTCGTCACAGTAACACACTCTGTGTGATCCACAGCTTCTCGTCACTGATGTCATGTCTCAGCCTCTGACCTCAGCCAACGTGCTGGTGGAGTCTGCGTACGCCGTGGCTTCTAAAAGCGCTGTTCTCAGCCAAACACCTTTCACTCTTAATGAGTACGTACAGTCACACAAGTGTTTCAGGATTGTTGGAGGTAATCCCAGCTAAAGGAAAATATACATGAACGTCATTGTTTAGTATTCAAAGCTTATGCAAGAGTTTGCTGAAGGTCTGTGAATATTATTTATTAATGCTACCTTTAACACACTCACGCACTTTATTGTACTCTTCTCTCTGCATTTTAGCGGTGTCTTTGAACTTAACTTCATGGCCAGCCAGCCAGCCAGTGGATATTACCAGTTCACTGTTGCTGTGACCGGGGACAGTCGGCTGGTTGCCAATCATGTTGAGGCAAGTTTCCGCCATGAATTGGTGTTCATATTTATTAATAGTTTCCTGTGTAATACTTGTCATACAGTCGTATTTATTATACACTCAACCAGTTTGATACAGCTTTAAAAAACACATTCGTGTTTCTGGAGAAACTGTGCAGTTTGGTGACGAGCGCCTAGAATGTTGACCCAATAAATAATCTGTGGAATAAAGTAATAAAAAAACAGTTCTTAAATGGAGATTTATGGTGAATTTAGTAAAAAAATTAATTGGAACTGCACTAACATTTTATATAATAACTTTTAAATTTCCTGTACTACGATGTCTGTGGGTTACTACATTTTCTTGTAATGTGTTTCTTTTCAAAGAATAACATTTTTACCTTCATTTCTCTTACAGCTTTAKTTACTTAATTTTCAGTACAAAAAACATGAAAAGCTTCAAATATTGTGCAATTTAATGAAATATTTCTCACTTAATTAGGAACTGTTAGGGAAAATGTATTTTTTTAAAATAAGAAATTCTAAGAATTTCTATTTAACTTTACCTGTATCATATGAGGGTTTTAGAACTGAWGTAAAAAAATCAAAGGGTTTGCTGCAACACAATTGATCTTAAAGTGCCTGTGACATCAATTTTTTAGAATAAATATGAATGTATTTTTGAAAGATAACATTGATAACATATTGTAAAAAGATTTCATGTCGCTGAGATGAACAGTTGTTGAAACATTTACACGTGAAGAAACAGGAAGTGATGTCAAAGGGAATGCTTGATTGTAAACATAGCGTTGCTAAAAYGGCTAACAACAGACTGCAGAGAAGAATCTGATGTTTCTTTAGATTATTTTAATCACTATCATAGAGAGATGAGAGAGTCAGAGTTTAAATAACCTTAAAAGAACAAAAACCAGAGTTTTATTTTTCTAAGAGTTCCCCTTTGATGTCACTTCCTGTTTCGCTTTAGCTGAGCAAAATTCAATAGAAAATATGCCAATTATATTACATAACAGGTCAAATCATGTGACCAAGATCCTTTTAAACAGTACATGTGCCAAGTTTCTTAAATATAATTATATTTTCTTTAACTTTTTGTATTTCCTGTATATGTGTGCCACAGGCACGCTAACGTCTGTCAGTCATCATGTATGGACACTTGGGATACATTGTCACTGAAGGCGTCTTGTTGAGACTTTTTGACAAATTGTTTTTAGATTTTATCTGATCTTTGTCACGTGTGGCTAAAAGTCTTAYTCAAACAAATGACTAATAATAACCACAGCTAGACCGTGCTACATGTGTTGTCTGTTTGGATCAGGACACATGGTGTTAAAGAGGATGCAAACATGTTTGATCCCAATTCATCCTCAGTGTGAGGTCCTTGTATGTGCTTCAGGATACATGTTTAATGCCTGATGTGAATACTGGGTTGTTGAATATTTTAGGGATGAAAATGATTATTTCTCCAGTTATCCTGGCTACTGCTGTAGGTTTGACTCTACTTCCTGTTTCTGTGTTCACCTGCAGCTTAAAGTGAAAGTATCCACTGAGGTGGTTGTTGCCAACATGGACCTCTCTGTGGTGGATAAGGACCAGAGCATTGGGACCAAGACCACCAGGTTAACAAACTAAATCCTTGGAGTCAGTTTTTTGTTTACTTTAGGCCACAGAAAAGTAAAGTCATTTCTTATTTTGGTTTTGATCATCCAGAGTGGAATATCCCTCCAAGGCCAAGAGCTCTTTCACAGCCGACAGCCACCAGAACTTTGCCATGTCCTTCCAGCTGGTTGACGTCAACACTAAACAAGAGCTCACACCTCACCAGGTATGTAATCAGACATGAACTAGCATCTGCAGCAAACGGTCTGTTCTATCTGATTTTATAATCACTCCTGTGACCAAGATCCTTTTAAACAGTATATGTGACTGACCAAGAGAACCATAACCAGCCAGTGACTGTGACAAGTAAGCAAAACCTCTCAGTTGTTTAACGTAAGAGGGAATTATTGTCTCCACCACAGACCTTTGTCCGGCTGCACAATCAGAAAACTGGTCAGGAGGTGGTGTTTGTGGCTGAACCTGACAGCAAGAAACTCTACAAGTTTGAGTTGGACACGGCWGAGAGGAAGTCTGAGTTTGACTCCATGTCTGGCACCTATTCCCTCTCTCTCATTGTTGGGGATGCTACCTTGGAGAATCCCATCCTGTGGAAYGTGGTGAGTGTCTGTTCAGGCTTCGTGTTGCAGTGAGAGTCACTGAAGTGTTGAAGACGAGCTGCCATCTGTTGACAGGCCGATGTTGTTCTGAAATTTGTGGATGAGGAAGCTCCAGCTGCTGCTCAGCCCAAGACCCTTTATGTACCCAAACCAGAGATCCAGGTAATTTCCCACCCCCCACACACCTGTGTGTTTTATGTATTGAAAACATACATGTGTGCGCTTTATGTATTGAAAACACAATACTTGCAGTAGTGGWAAAATCTTGTTTTTGTGCAGCACTTGTTCCGGGAACCAGAAAAGAAGCCTCCAACTGTAGTTTCCAACACCTTCACCGCTCTTATCCTGTCTCCCTTCCTGCTTCTGCTCATTCTGGTAATATTTTCAAATTTGCACAAAAATGGTTTTTGTTTTGCTTATTTATTATTGAAATATCTGAACCAGGTCATAGTATAAATACACTGCCTAGCTCAGAAAAAAGGTCACACACTAATATTTGGTTGGACCGCCTTTAGCTTTGATTACAGCACATATTCTCTGTGGCATTGTTTGGATAAACTTCTGTCACCAGATTTATTTCATCCAGTGTTGCATTAATTTTTCACCAAGATCTTTCATTGATGATGGTGGAGTCTGACCTTCTCCAGCACATCCCAAAGATTCTCAATGGACTGTGAAGCCAATCCATATGTGAAAATGATGTCTCATGCTCCCTGAATCACTCTTTCACAATAAGAGCTTGATGAATCTTGGTATTGTTATCTTGGAATATGGCCGTGCCATCAGGGAAGAAACAATCCATTGATAGAATAACCTGATCATTCAGTATATTCATGTAATCAGCTGACCTCATTCTTTGAGCTGAACCTCGACCTGACCAACTGCAGCAACCCCACATCATAGACCAGGGGTCTTTTTCCTTAAGAGCTACTTTCACAAAAATGAAATTGTCTGAGAGCTACTTTTTTCCAACATTTAATTTTAAACTTAAACCATTRGAATAAGCTTGTTTTGCACAAAAAATCATGTAGACTCCAGTAGGAAGAAACCCCGTGCAGTGACACATCCTTCAGCTGGAGGGTTTCTCAGCTCAGCACAGTGTGTCTCAAGGGGCTATGAAAGGTGTGCGAAAATGAATGCTGAACAACCATACTGAGCCCTAAACTGTTTGATTTTACAACCAAGGGGAACAGACACCTATAGACT
>NW_013952889.1:88559-98400 GCF_001266775.1 Austrofundulus limnaeus
ACCGTATTTTTCCAGACTATAAGCTGCACCCCCAAAATTAAAAAAAAAACAGTACACCCAAAATTTTAGTCAAACAAGTGAATTGAACATCACATTTATTATTTGACAAAGAAAAAGTTGGCAAGTTTACATTTAACTGAACTTATTTTGGTAGTTTTTGAACGGGAACTAACAGTTTCTGATCCAACAAAACAGAAACGTCTCGTTCATCTTCCTCCTSCGCACTGAAACCACTGAAGTCATCATCTTCAGTRTCGGAGTTGAACAAGCTCAGAACAGCTTCGTAACATGCCTTTTCTGTCTCTTGTCAACAACATACCCGGTCATAAAAATCTATCCTTGCGCGAACATGTCCAGGATGTCCGCTTCCAATCCACGGCTGTGCGTATCAGTTAGTGTGTTACTCAGAAGGCAGTTGGGCACAACACCGTGAGTGAAACGACTACTGTGCCAGCCTACTATATAAAGTACTGGCGTTCATTGAACGTTTGTAGAATATGGGACAGACCGAATTCTATGGGATGGGCGGCAACCCCACCTTCGGCCAAAGAGCCCCCTGGTGGCTGAAGAAAAAAATCCACGTATAAGCCGCACCAGACTATAATAATAATAATAATGCATTTTATTTATAAAGCGTCTTTCAGGACACCGAAGAATGTTTTATAAGCCGCATGGTTCAAAGTTCAGGAAAAAAGTCGTGGCTTATAGTCCAGAAAATATGGTAAATGAAAGTTTGTTTCGTCAGTGACAAATTAAATTTTGCTTCTCTTAATTTTTCACAAGCACCGAAGAGCTACTTTAAATGAGCTCCTGAGCTACTGGTTGGAGAGCCCTGTCATAGCCTGTAGCTAAATCCAGGTGAAGACTTTTTTTTTGGCCAGGCAGTGTGTAAGCACATCTACAGAAATGGATGAATTCTGTTATTACCCTTTCCACATTTATTAAAAAACTTATGTGACTATGCTAAAACCTCTAGTTTTGTGATTTGGGGGCTTGTCACCAAGTATTTTGGTCAAATCCTGTCTGTTATTTTATTTTATTTTTTATTTTTGTAGCTTATCTGGGTCTTTGTCAGAAAATGACAGTGATGACCTTGGATTTCAGCTTTAATGTTTAATCACTTCAATGTTTTTAGAAGGTTCTCTTGGCTCTTTTTTTAACATCCACACTAATGATCTGATTAACCTGAGGTTGCATTTCAATATGTTACAATACTGTATCTATGTGGCATTGACACACTCRCAGTCATTTTTCTTAACCCACTTTAGAAAAGCTCTTTAGTAGGAACATGGTCAACAGCACAATCCAGCATAAACAAAATGCTTTGTTTAATTTTAAATCACAAAGGAAACAGATATATTTTTTTATTTTCCACTGTTGAGTATAGTTGTTGCAAAGAATCAATGCTTTGTATTTTCAGCTCTTTTGTTTGCAGCTCTGTCAGAAAAAAACAAAAACAACTCATTGTTTTATTTCCATTCTCTTCTCTAGTGGTTTAAACTAGGAGCCAACATCTCGAATTTCAGCTTCTCTCCAAGTACCATTCTCTTCCATTTTGGACACGCAGGTTAGTGCCCATTGCTACAATGCTCTGAATATTACAGATGAGACTGTGTTTTATGTTCCTCTCGTGGTGTTCAGGATAAGTAAATTACGTTGAACATTGTGTGTAATCACAATTCAACCTATTCAAATACAAATATGAAAAAGAAAATGCACTTAACATTTTGGTATCAAGACCTCCGAAATCATCTTGTGTGAATGTGAGTGTGAATGGGTGAATGTTTGTTAGTGTAAAGCGCTTTGGGGGTCTGGAGGGACTTGAAAAGCGCTCTATAAGTTCAGTACCATTTACCMTTTGATGTAACAAGCCTGTACAACTAAATGAAACATGACAACACCGTGTAATTATTTACCTGAAACTATAATAGTCTGGGGTGGAAAAAAACATCTGCTGCCTCCTTTGATTCTTTAAATTGTGGATCCACCCACAGTGTTAATTTCCCTCTGCTTTATTTTGGTATTCATGGGAGCCAAGGTATCAATAAGCCCAACTCATCAGCTCTTCACCACAGTGSTTAACAGAAAATATGTTTTATGTTGATATGCTTCAGACAAACATTGTTCAGTATTTGCTCCAAACCCAAACTAGCCCAAGTTATTTTTCGGTTCTCCAGTTCATGGGGAGCAAGTTTTTCCTTTTTAAAACTAATACTAGTGTTGGCCATCTTTGTTTTTTTGCATCTAATTTACAACAAATGTTAAAACATTGTGTAAGATGTAAGTTGAACATGGGCAACAAAAGATTTTAATAGCAGGTGGTGTAATTAGAAAACAGTTGGAAGAGCATTTTTTAACTAATTAGGTTTTTAACAGCTCTGTGAGAGGACTTGAAATAAAAAGAGCCTTTTAGAGAACCTGACCATAYCATCAAACATCTTAACCTGGATAAATCTGTGCTCAAAGCACAAGGATGAAAGTTAATATTGTTTGTGATGTGCAGGCCCTCAGATGCTACTGCATTCAAAACAGGTCTGATTGTGTTCTAGTCATCACTGCATCGGCTCTGAAACACCTCCATAAGTCACTAGCTGTGTTTCCATTACAAATGTGTGTAAAACTTTGTCGATATTCTGTTAATGTCGAAAAAACACAGTTTCGCAATTGCAGTGTTTCTATTAAGTAAGAAATGCTATTAAAGTCACGCGTGAATACGTTTGTTCTCGTGATAAGTAATTACAAACAAGGCGGCAATGGATGTAAACACATGCTGCTACTAGAAATGGGTACCTTTTGACGTTTGAATCGATTCGGTACCAATATCCGGTACCTGGGAATCTGTACCGGTACTTAATGGTACCAATTTTCGGTACTTTGTGTTTGTTGTTTTTTAATAATAAACTTTTATTTATTTTTTATTTAACATATTTCTCAATATATAAAATTAACAAATATCAAGACAACATCCAACTCTTTGTATTGTAACATCAGTTGTGTAAYTTATTTCTTTAAAGTGAAAACTCTTGAAAACAACCAGACTGTTTTGTCTTATTG
The DNA here is from genome assembly GCF_001266775.1 of Austrofundulus limnaeus. Taxonomy (NCBI): domain Eukaryota; kingdom Metazoa; phylum Chordata; class Actinopteri; order Cyprinodontiformes; family Rivulidae; genus Austrofundulus; species Austrofundulus limnaeus. Next base: position 91,614 of record NW_013952889.1, read on the forward strand.
CACAAATTAAAATCCAGCTCCATGTATTTCTATTGATGTCATTTCCCTGCTAGAAAAATTGTGTGATGGAGGTCCATGGAAGGCAAATAAGTTTAAATCAAATAAGCAAAAGAGGATGGAGTTCAAATAAATAAAAGGTATTCAAGCTACGTTTTGAGCATCCAAAACGCGCCCAACACTTCAAGTTAGCTGCTTGTGTTCTTTAGGTCAGATGTGTTCGGACTGTCGGGAAGCWCCTCTGTTGTTTTCCTCTGCTGGTCTCTATTTAATGACAGTTGATATAAAGAAAATGGCGGTACTTTATTTACTTTGAGCAAGCAAACGTCGTGTTCACAAGATAATTAATCCACCAGATAATTCAAAGGCVGTCTGTTCGTTGAGTTTTACTCCAGGAGCTGCGAGGTTTTCAAGCTAYGTTTAGACCAAGCTMTGCCTCTCTCTGTTAACTGAAATCAGCGGCTGCTGACGTCATTACGCTTTTGCGTGATGCTGCATTCAGGACAAGCATGGAAAACTCACCACTCTTATGCCAAACCAGTCGCAATGATGCATTTAGGTACCGAAACATGGTACTGTTTGATGTTACTTGAATAGATACTCGRTAGTACCGACAGAATTAGGTCTGTACATCAAAAAGTATTAAATTCAGTACCCATCCCTAGCTGCTACCACGGCACTAGTGCTCACCATCAGAGGAGACGTAAGCGTCTTATCAAGGCTTTCCAGTGACAAGCTTCTTATACTTGGGAGCGGCTACATTTGCTGTGTTTTTGGGTAATTGTAGTCGTTGGGTTTACTACTTTCTTTTACAACTTCGTTGATTTTACTACTACTTCTTCTTCCTGTTATCTTCTTTGTTGTCGTCTTTTTCGCCAGTAGAAACAGCCGGTTGTTGATCACATGACTCCCGTGATGCGAAAAAAGTGTTTCCATTGCAGTTTTGTGAAACATACCAATTTCGATACGTCCGAAAAACCACCTCATCCTAGCGCAAAAATATTTTGTCGATAAAAGGAAGTTTTCTTTAAATCGACGTGTTTCCATTGAGCAAATTTATTTTCGGAATTCTAATTTGCGTATTTTCATGGTCAATGAAAACGCAGCTTCTGTCTGGTTCATTGTGCCTTCCACAAATGGACATTAAATTATTGTGCAATAAAGAAGCCATGTGATGCCATCTTCTCTCAGCCAAAAGCAAAACTTAGCAAAAGTGGAAAAATGTTCTAAAGTCAAAGAAATCCAAACCTTAATTTGTCTTTAAAAACCACAAATGCCCTTTCTGCCTTACTGAAGAGATAAACAGTTTGTTTTGTTATTGAATCATAATTCAAACTCCTGCCTCTGGTTATTTCCTACATCCCCAACTCCACTGAAGTCAGGACGTTGTGTAAAGCATAAATAAAAACAGAATACAATGATTCACAAATCCTCATCATCCTATATTCAATTAAGTAAACTACAAAGACAAGATGTTTAATGTTCAAATAGATAAACTTTACTGTTTTTTTTTTGTTTTTTTGGCAAATATTCACTCATTTTGAATTTGATGCTGCAACATGTTCCAAAAAAATTTAGGACGGGGTCATGTTTACCTCTGTGTTACATCCTTTCCTTTGAACAAGACTCAGTAAGTGATTGTGAACTGAGGTTTAATTGTTGAAGCTTTGTAGCTGAATTCTTTAACGTTCTTGTTTGATGAACAGCTTCAGTTGCTCAACATTTGGGGTCCTTGATACTTATGGGTGTCTTGCAGCGTGCAGTGAACCCTCTGTATTTACTTTCATGCAGGCTTCTCTTTATGGTAGATTTGGATATTGATACTCCTACCACCTGGAGGGTGTTGTTCACTTGGTTGTTGTGAAGGGGTTTTCTTCACCATGGAATTTATTCTGTGATCATCCACCACTGTTGTCTTCTGTGGGTGTACAGSTCTTTTGATGAGTTCACCAGTGCTTTCTTTCTTTCTCAGGATGTACCAAACTATACATTTTGACACTCYTAATATTGTAGCAATTTTTCCACCATTTTTTTCCCTGTTAGCTTAAAGATGGCTTGTTTCCCCTGCATGAAGAGCTCATTTGACCGCATGTTTTCTTCACAGTAAAATCTTCCAAATGCAAGCAACACACCTCAWATCAACTCCAGGCCTTTTATCTGCTTAATTAATTGCCCACACCTCCCCATAAAATAGTCTTTGAGTCAGTCATCCAGTTACTGTTGCTCCCTTTTAAAAGCAGGGTGGCACATGCTCAGGAGCTGAACTAATAAATCCTTCATTCACTTTTTATGTGACCGTCCTCAAATGAAAGCTGAAAGTCTGGACTTTGTCTTTTATAGAACTATAACTTGAATATGTTTCTGTAAACAAATAAATAAACAAACTTTGTCAGTGTTCAAACAGATTTGGCCCTGACTGTACACTGAGAAACGTTCTTAAACTGTTGGACTGTTTGCTCACACAGTTGTTCATGAAGAGGCGAACCTCACTTTATCCTTACTTGTGAATGACTGAGCCTTTTGAGGATGCTCTTTTTTATACTCAACCATGACACTCACCTGTTTCCAATTAACCTGTTCACCTGTGGAAAGTTTTTTTGGAGGACACATCAGACAAGAATTGGACATTCTCCTAAAAAAACCTCCCACATCTGGTCTCCTTAGTTCCTCTATGTTTACAGACTGTTGTTAAAAGAAGAGAGGATGCTTCACAGTGGGAAATATTGTCCTGTCCCAGCTTTGACGTGTTGCTGCTATAGATAAAACATTATCTTGTTCATTTCAAAATCTGATATATTTTTTAGTTCCATTTTTGAATAAAATATGAATTAATAAGATTTGCACTTTATTTACATTTTACACAACATTGTGACTTTGTCGGAATTCGGGTTGTTTTAAAGAGCTGGTATAAACCCGGTACTTGTTTTGATGATGTCTTAACACCTGTAAAGTTTGGAATTTAAAAATAAAGGACTTTTTTTTCCTGTTCTCTACTTTACCTTTTTATTTAAAAAGGAGTAAAAATTCTCGTTTGTCATTTCAGCCATGCTCGGCCTAATGTACGTCTACTGGACCCACCTCAACATGTTTCAGACCCTGAAGTACCTGGCAATCATCGGTGGTGTAACTTTCCTTTCTGGGAACCGCATGCTGGCCCAGAAAGCAGTGAAGAGGTACGTCTCTTGATGGTGCCTGGCACAAATAGTTCCCYAAGTCCCTCATCCAAAAAAACTGAGACTGGCCACTTTCAGGTGACAAGGACTCTGCTGATTTAAGAACTCTTGGTAATTCTTTGTCCTAAACCTGAGGAAAAGTGCCTTTCTCATGTCTGTAGCTCCTTGGACCTTCAGAGGGTGATTTTGATGCAGAGCTCTCCTAAAGAAGGGCTCCTCTAGGGAAGGACAGAAATGTAGCAACAAGATGTTCAAAAGTGACGATCTGAGTGGGCAATTTCTTCACCATCAATATGTAGAGCACTTAAATAGCCAGAGTGAGCAATTTATAGCATGTCTACTGAATAGGTCACTTTGTAATTAGTCTCTTTCACTTCTGTCTTACAGCAACTCATTTAACCATTTAAAAAAAAGAATTAAAGATTGTGCCAGTGCCCTTTTCCCTTTGAGGATAGTTTCCTTTTTATCTGCTTGAAGCTGGTGCTTTTCTCCTTTAACCACTCTATGCACACATCGCTGTCTCTTTACTCCTCTTTCAGGATTGCTGCAGAGCAAAGTAGTAGGTTGGCAAAGTATAGGAGCCTGCGATAAACCAGCCTTTAGTAACAAGTTGTTCTGCCTCCAGGCTGAAGTAAGGGCATCCTCTCAGACTGCATCCACACTGCATCTCCATAATGTCTGGCAGTGTGCATGGCTGTGTGGTTTGCTCACTCACTCATTTCAATGCTGAGTGCACTTGCTGCCCTCCCCCCTGGTTTGCCTCTTCTCTCATCCTGTCATGGTCACCACAACCAAAACCATACCAGTTCTTCAGCAGTCCTTCCATTACGAACTACGTCTCATGGTTCTGGTTGTATTGTAGTGTCTCAGTGATATGGTTGGTGTTCTATAACAAAAACGTTTTGCAGTCCTCATTTTAGTCATTTCTGAGAAATTCTAGGATGCACATCTAAATGCATGTTTTGCCACATAATAATAATAAAAAAACTAATTCCTAAAAGTCTTCCTGTCATGACCAAATTAATGCTTTCTTGTTTTCCCACAGAATGGAGAAAAAATGAGGACAAGTGACTAAAAGAAGACAATGACGGTTATTTTTTATTGGAAAAAGCAACAACAACAAATAAAAAAAACAACAAAACATGACATGAACAGTCAAGAATCCAACCAACAGTTAAATATGCAGTAGGTCTGTGTTTAAGTGGAAGAATTTGGGATATGACAGCRTTTTTGAAAGCCTGGACAAACACCAACAGATTCTCTACTGAAGACTAAAAAAGCTACTGATCATTGCACTTCATCTTCTGTGAGCTTTTTTTTTTCTTTTTTTTTTCAATATGCCATAGTTTAATTGAGCTGAGACTTTCTTTGAGATTTGGGATTTGTTTGTTTTTTATGTACATTCCTCTATGCTGTTGCTCAGTGCCTATTTCACCTCCTTCATGTTCAGCTAGTAATCACCATCTGGCTGTAGCACTGACACTTGTTATTTACTATGCCATTATGTTTGCCTGTGGTACTCTATTTGATACAGAAGATGTCCTCATTAAAATTTGGTAATAAAACACGGCCACAGAATGTGATGTTTTTGTAATGAGGGAAAAATAAAGATTCTGAGGTGAATCAAAGTTTGTCGTAATGTAGTATTTTTACTGTGGAAAAATAAACACTTGAATGTTTTTGGCGAACCCCACAAAATGTTTCATTTGTGCACAACAGATAAATCAACAATTCAAGATTCACTTTTCTTGATGAATATTTAACCTTTTTAACATCTATTCAAACTCTTTGTTTGTTTACAGTTTATCTCAGCTGGTAAGAACAGTTGCCATTTTGATTTACCATTTATCCATAGTCAAATTGGGGACAAACCCAGACCAGAGTTGTTATAGTGAACTAAAACTACTAAATAACAAAAACTGAAATTGAAAAACATTTGTTAACTAAAATAAATAAAAACTAATAAAATGACTAATGATTAAAACTGTAATTTTTTTTCAAAACTAACTGAAATGATAGATCATCCTTAATATTAGTCAATTTATTCGGAGCCATGTGGATCTTTTTTTTATTCCTTTCAAATTTAAAGTTTCACATTAGCTGTGGGCCGTAACACTTGTTTAAAATCTGCTGCTCAGCATCGTCTGCTGAGAAAATGGCAATGTTCACTTTGGGATGTCTTTGAGTTTGATGTTTTTAACTGCGAGAAAGATGAAAGCAAGAGTTATTGTTGTGGAAATATTTGTTACAAACACGTGAATAAAACGATGCGCTTCGTAGAATGGTTGTCGTGATGATTTATTTAGTTGCAATTGTAAAAGTGTCGCAGCGTGAGCAGATCTCAGCATTAAGCTTGTAAAAGTCTCATCACCCCACAGCAGCGAACAGAGGTTGTCTCTATAATGGACTGCTTTAACTAGTGACCAAATAACTGTTGGTTAGTAAACTCACAGGAACATCACAAGCTGGAGGATGCATTGGAAAATAAGCTATAAAAAACATACTAGAACTAACAAAAAATAAACTAAAACTAAGCATTAAAAATGTAATAAAAACTAGCAAATCCACTGTAAAAACTAATGAAAATTAACTGAATTAAAAGAAAAAAGTAACAAAGTAAAACAAAACTATAATGAAAAATCCAAAACTATTATAACCTTGACCCAGACATCCCTCTCMTTAGCGAATGCTTAAAGATTTCTTATGACTAAACTATGGAGTCCTGATGAACAAAAAGCAAAGACTGAATAAACACCATCTTCACCACCAGGAGGAACATTCCCTGTAACCTCCTGGAAACACTAGCATCGAGCTGAAACAAAAGTTTGAGGTGATGAACAAGAATGGCTCAACTTCTATTTTAGAGGGATTTTTACTCATTTTTAAAATCGCTCCCATTTCTTGCGTTTTGAAGCTCCACTTAGAGCCTTCTTAGCTACAAAGCAACAATGCAAAATGTGAATTCTTGCCATTTCTCAACTGGTCTTAAAGTTTTGATTAGTAGTGTACACTGTATACGTACAGTTGAAACCAGACGTTTACATACACTATAAAAAAGGCACGTATGCATTTTTTACACACTGATGTGAAATCATAATAAACTTTTCCCCTTTAAGGTAAACTAAGAGTAAAATTTTCAAAGGCAATTTTTATTTTTATTACTGTCTGCACAGTCACAATTTTAAACAYACTCCATTAGTATTTGGTACCATTACCCTTAAACTGTAAGATTTGTCTATATATTAAAAATAAATAAATCAAGTTCAGGTCAGGGCTTTATGAAGGCCTTTCCAGGAGCTTAATGTTAGTCTGATGAAATTTTTGGAAATTATTGTCTTGATAAAATATCCACTTGTCTCTGGGTTTCAACAGCTGCTGATTTGAAGTGAAGTTGAATAATTTTGTATTACTGAAGTTAGTCCAGAACGCTTAATGATTACTAATAAGAAGGCAGACTGTGACAAGTTACAATCCTTGAACCTTCCACCACTTATTAATACATTTATGTGCATTTAGGGCTGTATGTACAGTGGTTTGCAAAAGTATTCATACCCCTTGAACTTTTCCATATTTTGTCACATTACAACCACAAACATAAATATATTTCACTGGAATTT
>NW_013952889.1:100609-105418 GCF_001266775.1 Austrofundulus limnaeus
GCTTTCAACAAGATCTGCATGCATGCCGACAGTTCAGTCTCAAGCACACACACACACACACACACACACACACACACACACACACACACACACACACACACACACACACACACACACACACACAGAGAGAGCCCTGGAACAAATTAAGAAACTGCTGCAAAGTTTCCCTGCTTTTTCTTTTTTGTTGTTTTTTTTGGTTGACAACGTTCCACCAAATACAGATTTCTGAACTCTTCCTGAGTTAAAACATTAGTATTATTATTTCTAAATGAATATGAACTTGTTTTCTGTGCATTATTTGAGGTCTGAAAGCTCTGCATCTTTGTCATCGTTTTTGACCATTTCTCATTTTCTGCAAATAAAGACTTAATTTTTGCTTGGAATTTCACAGACATGTTGTCAGTAGTTCATAAAATAAAATAACAATGTTCATTTTATTCAAACACATACTTTATAAAAAGTAAAATCTTAGAAAATGACCATTTTAAAGTTATCTCTTCATTTTTTCCAGAGCTGTATATACTGTATATATTGTACATATATGTATGTATGAATGTATTGTAAGAAAACATGATCCAAGCCAGAATAACTGCTCAGATAACCAATTATTTTCTGAGCAGTTATTCTGGCTTGGATCATGTGAATTCTCTGTTACAAATCTTTATTCTTCAGCTGTAAAACCCCATCTTATTGCTCAGAGCTGCTGTCTCTCAGTACCTGTGTGACCCTGAGTCCTATCAGCAAATAAAAGCCTCTGCTGCTGCTTTCAGACTCCCTCTCAACACTACCTGGTCACCCCCCTGAGGCCGGTACTTTTTACCCCCTGGTCTGTTACACTGGTGTGTCAACAAGTCCTTGTTTGTCCTGCTGAGGAAGGACAAATTACATAGAAACACTTGATTCTCTCCTATCTAAAATTCAGTTCATTAGTCACAAAATGTGCTTCATATATGTAAAAGAATAGAATGGYTGTAACTCAGTGGGTTTAAGAGATGTTGGTTTTGTGTGGGAATAGCTGTGACTGGTTTTATTTTGAGCCTAAACAGATCGTACAAGATCTTTGTTTAAACTGTTGCCAAAAATGATCAGATCAACTCTGGTAGGAAAATTTTTCATGAAGCAGACACTTTTAAATGACACTTGAAGGAAATAATTATTGGATTTATTCTATAAAGAAATATGTTTTGGAGCCAATTACAATTCAAGATGGCCTTCTCAGCTAACTGGCCTTTAGCCAATTTTACATACTGTGCTAAAACTTAATGTGGTTGTAGCTAAGAGTTATTCAGACACACTCCAAGCAACACATTTTGCAAGATCTTTGCCTGAAGACTTTACTGTTGGAGCTGATTCTGTCTGTTAGCAAAATATCTCATGAACCACTGGATAGATTTTAGTGAAATCACTGGGTGCACATCTGCATCTGATTTATCTTTGGAGTCGGTCCAATTCTTGATGGCTGCCACAGCTAATTATCATTAACCAACACACAAAAAGCTTTAACGCAGTCATTATTACAGAGAATGAACTACAACTGAATTTGATATTAGCTGAGTGTCATTTATAACAACATGACATCATCGCGTTAAGATCATTAAAAAATTTAAAACAGAATTTCAGCTGAAACTATCGTCCACTTTGTGAATGTGTACTTACAAAAGAGAGCTGCTGAACGACTTCAACAAATATTAATCTTTTCTGGAGACCCTTGTACTTCTGGAAACTGTCCACCATTTCCCTCCCCCAAGAATGAACCAAATGTTTTTACAATTTTTAATAACGAATTAGAATATTTATTATTTGAAAATAAATGACAAGATGAATTTTATTAGTAGAAGAAAAAAAAAACAAGCTGTGATGGTTGCTCGTCTTCAGTTCGTCCTCAACTCAGCAGTCTGTTTTGAGGAAGCATTATTTTATTAAAACAACACGATGATGAAACGTTCTGTTGTTGGATGTAAAGAGCTCTACCTTGGCCTAATGACGTTGCCCTGCACGCCTCTGTACCTTTCACTCTGGATAGATGTGAGGTCTTCTTTAAATGTTCCTTCATAGATATCTGACTGACGTTTCATGTAGCTCTCACTTTCATCTCTGGAAAATGGAGGAGATGGAAAAAAAAAAGAGGCAAGAATCAGATTTTCTTGTGGATTTCTGGGACGACTGACACGTGGAGATGGGGACCTACCCCAGTCGTTTGCCCATGATGGTCTGCAGGAACTTCCTGGCAGATATTTGACCCAGAACCTTCCTGTAGCTGTTTGTGAAGATGGCGTCAGCGTGGCGCTCAGAGCTAAAATCACAACAGTTCACATAAGTGTTAAAGAACAGCAGAATTTTACAGCTCTCACCAAAGAAAAGTAAGTTATAACAAAATAAACAATTAGGTGTCGGATTAATCTGTAATGTACCTATAAAGGCTGCGGACAGTATTAACCATTAATAATTGAGACTTAGATAATTTGCTAMTATTATAGCCTGCCATTGTGAAAAGTGGACGTTCAGCCTGTTTTTTTTATGTGATCATTAGGAAAATATCCCATTAACAGACAAATTTTAATCAATCTTTCCGTAATAAGATAATCATCATCCATCTGCAGCTGGTCAACCTGATTAAAGATGGCTGTCAGCTAACTGATCTTAGAAAACAAATGGCTATAAACAGCCTATTTAATAACAGACTACTTAAAACAGTTCAACAGAAGGTTCGGTGTAATAGCAGTTTCAGAAACATACGGCTTAATGATAAAAATGTAAAAAGTATTCRAATAGAAAGATAGGGACTATATTAYATGAATAGAAGTAAAAGAGGTGGGGGAGTTGCATTRTTTGTAGATACTGCAATAAAATGTAAAATGGAAATAATCACCATTGAAATATTAAATAAGAAGTCAAAAAATATAACAATCAGCTGTGTGTATCACTCACCAGGCTCAAATACTGAACTATTTTCTCATCAAATCACAGAGCTCTTTGAAATGAGTTATAATAAAACTGTTTTATTTATTTCTTTTGTGAGGTGATTTCAACATTGACTTGGGAAATCAAACTGATTCCAATAATGTGTTTATTAATACAATGTATATTTTGGGACTATATCCACTAATATCAAAACCAACAAGATTCACAGCACTTACTGCTACAATAAGTGACAATATATTCACTAATGTAAGAAATGGAGAGGTGTTGAGTGGACTTTTCACAACTGATATAAGTGATCATTTACCAGTTTTTAYTGTTTATAAAAAATACCAATGTATTAGGACTGTAGCTGTAACAAATAAGAATGTTTAACACATCAAAAAAGCTTTGGATAAATTGAAAGATGACCTAAAAAAACCTAAATTCGAAGGATATATATGCTAATGATGTAGTTTACATTATATCACATGTACAACTCGTTCTATGGAGACTGGTCAGTGCTTTAAATCACATTCATTCACTCATGGCAGTGGGGGTACAGTGTCTTGCCCAATGACACTTCAGCATGTGACTGAATAGTGGGGAAATCAAACCTCCAACTCTCTCATTGGAGGACCCCCCCCCCCCCCCGACTCAGCCACAACCCTGGTCCTCAAGGACTCCTATCCTTCATGTTTTACTTGTTTCCCTGCTAACCAGCAGGTTTAGATAGTTAATCACTCCAGGTTAATCAAACCAGGTAGGGAAACATCTAAAACAGGACAGGAGTCCTTGAGGACCAGGGTTTGTTAATACATGTTATTATTATTTACAAATAAATGGCAAAGAGGCAACATAAAAAAACATAAAACTAAGTCAATATTATATTTTGAACATGTCTCATCAAGCTCAGAGAAGCTCTTGAGGTGTTTGGTAACATTTACAGTCACACRCCCAACATAAATCTTCTTACAAATAATTTAGGTAGACTAACTAACCATCCTGTTTTCAATCAACTTCTTGTTCAACATAAACATACCGCAACTCTGCTCTGTCCCTCAGAGGACAGGCTTCCTTGTCCAGCTGTTTTTCTGGGCTCTTTATAGAAGATGTCTTGAGGAYGGATGTGTCCCTCTGTCCAAACCTGTGAAACATCTTAGACTGTATTCAGACCGCCTCTTCACACCAGTRAACCAAATGTGTTTTTTTGTCCCCATGAACACAGTTACTTTAATTAAAGTTCAACACTTCTGTAATCACCATGAATGTTAGCTGTTAAAGGCTGTCCTTGAATATTCTTGCCTCTACAAAATGAGCACATTCTGCAGCTACAGCGCAGGGCAGTGTAATTAAGAGGCCGTGTCAATGAAACAATGTAACTCTGTGACAAATCCTCACATTTTGACCCTTCTTTGCATAACAAGTGTGGAGGACACAGTCATGACAAGCTGAAAGGTTGAGGATGAAAGGTTCAAAACTACATTTGCATTGTGTAAAACCTCACTGCAAAAAATGTCCACCTAACCAAGTTTTAAAATCTTATATCAGCCAAAAAGTCTTTTTGATCTTGTTTTGAGACTGATTTACTAACCAAGAACTGATTGTGTAAGAATAATCATCTTGTTTTCAGAATGTGTAAGATTATTTGTCTTGTTAGTCTGAAAATTTGACTCAAATTAAGTCGAAACTTTCTGCCAGTGGAGTAAGAAAATTTTACTTGGTAAGACTTCTTGAAATACTTGATTTGACTCAATTTTTTCTTATTTCAAGAAGTTTTACCAAGTAAAATTTTCTTACTCCACTGGCAGAAAGTTTCGACTTAATTTGAGTCAAATTTTCAGACTAACAAGACAAATAATCTTACACATTCTGAAAACAAGATGATTATTCTTACACAATCTGTTCTTG
>NW_013952889.1:106032-107207 GCF_001266775.1 Austrofundulus limnaeus
TGTGTGTGTGTGTGTGTGTGTGTGTGTGTGTGTGTGTGTGTGTGTGTGTGTGTGGTCACAGAGTTACCTAGTTTTATGCGTTGTGAGAGTCCCCGCAGTGCCTCTACTCAGAGCCTTCCTCTCTCATCGTCTCTTGCTGCCAGGAAGGATGGGACAAAAAGCCACAGGAGCGGTGCTACTTGTTCCCCCTTCAACCATGGTCAGTTTATACTGAACCTGGACCTGCAAGTCACACCCACATCTCACATCATCACTTTCCCCTCCCTCCCCACCCTGAGCTGAGCTGCCCTGGCTCTGGATTAAACATATTCAAGTTTGTATATTGTTACATTTATTACTCAGTAAAGGTGGTGCATAGTTAAAAAAACACTTCACTTTGACTTTTATTGTAGACAACTACTCCATACATTGTTTTATCAGTTAGTATTGATCCATTTTTGCAGTTCTGCATTAAAAAGCTGTATGGTCAAAGTATTCACCGCTTTTGCCTGAATTTTGCCTGAAACTCTGACTGAAGAAGTCTCTTGGAAGAGAGACGAAACGTTTCATTAAAGAAGGTCCAGAGGACCTATACAATTTTTTTCCTTTTGATTTTTTACCTGGATTACTGAGATGCATCAGGATATTCACCGCTTTATAATTTTGCCATTTTTTTAGTTGTCACCCTGTGAGAACTTTTGTTACATGTTATTTAGCTCCATCCTTCTTGTAAAAACATCTTTTAAGACAGAAAATAGAGAGTCATTGCAATTTTTTTGTTCCAAACTTATCTAGATATTCTTTGATAAAGTCAGGTCTGCAGGTAAACTAGACCTTCCTTTGACTGAGCCATAGTCTCTGGAAAAATAAAACAAACAAAAAACTAAAGAATGGAAACAGTTTTAATATATTAGGACATTTAGCGGGCCACATTTGCTCTGACCCTTATCAGGACAGTTAGAAAAGGGCTGAACTAATTTGGCTTGTTTGGAAGGGCTGCAGGAAACATCCTCTTCTGAAATAAAACAAACATGGCAAAAGAAGTTAGGTACAGCAAAATTATATTTAATTCAACCTTGATCCTTTGGGTAGATTAGACCAAATACAGCAGGTAAAATAAGTATTGAACRCGTCACCATTTTTCTCAGTAAATATATTACTAGAGGTGCTAATGACATGAAATTTTCACCAGATGT
>NW_013952889.1:108606-109573 GCF_001266775.1 Austrofundulus limnaeus
TCTGGTGAAAATTTCATGTCATTAGCACCTCTAGTAATATATTTACTGAGAAAAATGGTGACGTGTTCAATACTTATTTTACCCGCTGTAGATGTTTGATCAAATTCCACACCACCATGCTGGATACAAACCTCTGTAAGCACTGCAGGAAGAGGAGTGATAATTTGAAGTTGTTTTGCAGCCATAAGATATGAGAACCTGGCAGTCATTCAGTCGACCATAAACACTTCTTCAGACTGTTTTCTACAGTCCAATGTGAAACAGTATGTCCAACAGCTAAAGCTTGGACTAGAGTCATGATTCAGCTGAAAAATTACCCCAAACACAGCAACGTCACAGTAAAAACCAGTGTTAAAATGTCAGTGTTAAACTTTTCAGAGTTGATTTAATTCCCCCTAGTGATATTTTAACACTTTTTGAGTAAACTGACTTCCTGTGTTGGTGTTAATTCACAGTGTTGATTTCCTCATTGTTGTTTCAACACTGGACAGTGTTAAATAAGATCCGCCCACTGTTAAGTCTTATATAACACTTAACTGTGTTGTTAATATGACACCACGTAGTGTTGGAAAAAGTATACTGAAAAGCCCCGCCCTCTTCCACCTATGACAGACCAGTATTTTCACAGCGAGGAATGCTGGTTAATCTTGTATAAATTATGTGTTTGCATGTTTGTGACTATTAAATAAGTTCATCAGAGTAAAAATGTGTTGTTCTGGTTAGTTGTTTTGTTCAGGTTTATCAGTTGATCAAGTTTAAGTTTGTGTTATTGGCCATAAATCGTAAGTGAAAGATACTTCCTGACGGTCGACTCCACTTATCTAGAAACTACTTTGTAATGTTACAATAACACTAAAAATAATTTTTCTTAAAACTAAAGTGTTAAACTTATAAAAAAAAATTTCGGATGGAGGACGGTTGGAAACTGGTGTATATCGTAAGCCCACCCACACTGACCAATATTTGC
>NW_013952889.1:112459-113725 GCF_001266775.1 Austrofundulus limnaeus
GCTGAAATCCCATTCAAACGTTACCTGTGCGGAACGTTGCTTTTTCAGTCGAATGTTCAGGTCGGACCATAAACACAAACGTACACAAATTTACAGGAGGCACACGGGGAGGATCGGCAAACCTTTCTCATTTTACATCACAAACCTTGTTTTCACTGTTTATATTTGTTAACTAAAAGTGTTGTTTTCATCCGTATAGTACGCCTCTACGTTGGGATTATAACATAATCGTAAATATAAGCTTTAAGTGAGCGGATTCGTTAGAGGACACACCGAGTTGGGCGTCAGGAGATTTGGCTGAAATGGCTTAAGCTTTTTTTTTTTATGAGTGGTTGTAGATTATAATCAAACGTTTTAACCCGTGAGGTAACCCATCGTGTATTTTACGATATATTTGTTTTATTTTGTATTGTTAACCGTGTTTGTAACTTAGGCAGGTACTTCACTTGATCTTGAACCGTCTTTGGCTAACCCTGACGTCTGGAGTTTTTAAGTCCACTACGAGTAGCTTAGCCAGCATGAGAACTCTGGCGTCYTTCAGCTTCCTCAAACAATGGTTCCATGTCAGGTGTGTCCTGCCAGGACAAGTCCCCAGACATCATGTTGACGCCACAACCAGCTCGAGACAGAAGGGGACACATGTATCCGACAGTTTCAAGACTCAAATAATGTCCGGTCCAAGTTTTCAGGATTTTGTCAAAAGAGTTCCAGTGTCTCCGCGTGAAGAACCCGCTGAAGAGCATTATCTGTCTGAAGACTTGGAGATGGGGAACTCAAGGAAAGGTCGGTCTGCATCACCCACAGCTCGCTGCAGAGCTGAATGTAATACTGTGGGACGTTGCTGATGTGTGTTTTTGTCTTGTTGCAGTGTATTTTGAGACCTACGGTTGTCAAATGAATGTAAATGACACAGAGATAGCCTGGTCCATTCTCCAGAAGAAGGGCTATCAGCGCGCCACATGTTTAAACGAGGTACAGCTGACCTGTGTTTATGTTCAAGTCTACCAGCAGAGCTAACCTGCCATGTTTTTGTTTGCAGGCAGATGTTGTTCTTCTGGTAACCTGTTCCATAAGGTGAGCTCTGCCCCCCATCTGTACCACTTAATTACAGAGGTGTGAAGTAACTAAGTACAGATACTTTATTTTACTTAAGTAGTAATTTTGATTGATTATACTTTAATGGAGTGATTATTTTTCAGCCTACATTTTACTTCTACTCCTTACTTTTTAAAAATGCAAAAAGTTTTTTTTTATTTCTATTTGACT
>NW_013952889.1:115160-117301 GCF_001266775.1 Austrofundulus limnaeus
TTCTGGCTGTCTGTAAATAAAGCAAAGCCACTTCCTCGTCCGACATTAAACAGAGCCCGACAGAGGAGGGAGGGGCGGGGCGGCTGTCGCCGTGCAGCGCAGATGTCCTACGTCTGACCTCAAAGTGCACAAGCTTCAAACTTCAGCGTTGGCTGCGATTTTGAAGCTGAAATCGCGTTCGGTGTGAACGCACCATTAGTCTCTTGGAGGAGAGACTAAACGTTTCATTAGAGATGAACCCGTCCAGAAGACCTATACAATTTTTTTTCTTTTTGATTTTTTACCTGGATTACTGAGATGCATCAGGACATGTTTTTATTGTTCAAAAACAAATAAAAAAAAATAAATCTATCCAGATACAAAGGAAGCCATTGGATAGAGTGAATTTGATTGTGGTTGGATGAGAAATAAAAACCATCCTGAAATTCTATTGGACTGAACTCACTCCATCCCACCTGTATGACACAAATCACATCACATCCCAGCAGGACAGAMTGTAGCAGATGGACCCTTGAATGAAGATGATCGTGGCTGAAACAACTAGTCTAGTCAGTTAATTACAAATTTTTCAACATTAATATTTTAATTTAACATTATACTCATTACTGACTTCAGAAGAAAAAAAAGGGTGGGGGTACGGTATAGATCCCTGTGGCACAGCCTGAGCTTTTATCCTTAGTGGATTTTTTAGTTGCTCATTACGTTTACTTTTATACTTTAGATATATTTTAAACCAGCACTATATACTTTTACTTCAGTAAAACGCTTGAGTTGATACTTCTACTTCCAAAAAAGAATTAAAAAACCCTATTATCTATACTTCTACTGAAGTAATGAATGTGAATACTTTTGATACCTCTGCTTAATTTCCTGTAAATTGCTTCTCAACAGAGAAAAGGCTGAACAAACAATTTGGAACAGATTACAACATCTTACTGCTTTAAAGAAGAAACGATTAACAACAAAATGGCCAATGAAAATAGGCATTTTAGGTAAGACGAAGCAGCGTGTCTCATTGTGATTATAACGTCCTACTAATAAATGTTTTATGTCCAGGATGCATGGCAGAGAGGCTGAAGACGGAGCTTTTAGAAAAGGAGAAGCTGGTGGATGTTCTTGCTGGTCCAGACGCGTACCGAGACCTTCCTCGCCTTTTAGCAGTGTCTGCCGGAGGCCAGCAAGCCAGCAACGTGCTGCTGTCTCTAGAGGAGACCTACGCCGACGTCATGCCTGTTCACCATGCTCTGAAGGGTCACACTGCCTTTGTGTACGTTTGTCCAGGCGGTTCCACGCACGCCGTCCGCAGCCGAACAGTCGACGCGCTGATTGTGGCGGTTTGGATGGAGCGTGCGGAGGCCTTTATTCACCCTGCGTACTTCCTGTCACTGTGTGTGCCTCTGCCTGCAGGTCCATCATGCGTGGCTGTGACAACATGTGCAGTTACTGCATCGTTCCCTTCACAAGAGGCAGAGAGAGGAGTCGACCCATCAGCTCCATCCTCGAGGAAATTCGTATGCTCTCTGACCAGGTAAATATAACATCTGGGCCGGTTAGGGAGACTCGTTTATCTGTTCAGGAATTAGATATTACAGTGTTTGTTTAATAGAAAGAAAATTAAGTTTGGTTTCATGGTACGGACAGGACAAAGTACAACTTAACAAATTATTTTAAACCTAAAGAAATCTTCTGTACAAAGCCATGCAGTTCCTTGTTAAATATACACAATCATGTTCATTTAGTTGTTCTGCATTGTAGAAAAACTATGAAAAATTACTGACAAACCACAAAACTATTTGATTTAAATGAATAAATAGTAACTCCTGCACAGTGACGCTTAAAGGAAAAAGTGGGTTAAGATGATGGATGGATGGATAAATAAGTAGTAACTAGGGCTGTACGGTATATACGGTAGACCAGGGGTGTCACACTCGTTTCCACCGAGGGCCACATGAGCGTTACGGTGGCCCCCGAAGGGCCAGTTCTAATGAACTTTGATGTTTCATGTTTAACTTTGACTAAACAGAGTTTTAACATGTCCTCTTTTAAACACTGATGACAATTAAGTGTATGACTGACTAAATCTGAAATAAATATAGAAATATTATTAAAAGTAAAACTAATGAAGTTTTACTCACTGATGA
>NW_013952889.1:121161-122948 GCF_001266775.1 Austrofundulus limnaeus
TTGTGACTATTTTTAATGTATTATTATTTTTATTATCTTTATTTTTTTTACTCTTGTTAGTATTATTTCTTTCTTTCTCGTTGCTGTTCTGTATAAAAAACATATCAAAAATAAAAAAAATAAAGTATAAAAAAAACCTCCTTTTTTAAGGGACACTTTAAAGTTTCCCATAAAAATCYAAATTTAAGGGAGATCTACCTGGTTAAATCACACGCGCTTCGGCGGGGTGATAATCATTATAGTCACGCTTTGGAGTGCTCGTGCATTCTGCCGTGCGTCGTTGCGCTATGACCGCAGGAGAAACGAGGTCCAGACTGATTTTTGTGCRTCCCACCTGAGCACTGACTYCAYCTGCACBGACAGTCGCCTCGCTGCGTGGAAATGAATGGAGAGCGAGCGACGTCGCCTCCCGTGTGTCGAGCCCTTCACACATGCAGCGGCGCGCGCTCCTCCCGCAGCAGGCAGTGTGGTCTGTCGGCCGGCATCCGACCGGAGGACGCGCCGTCACGTAAACATGTAAACAGTTCGGCGTTTATTTTCACACACCCGATCAAGGTCCAGATAAGTTATGTTTTTGCCCCATCTTCATTTGCGCTCTCAGCCACGCTGCTTCCTGCTTCCTCTGTTTTGACTCCATCCGGTTAAGTCATCAAAAAGAATTGCGCGGTTGGCCGGTAGACTACAGATCTCTATCATAGGACAAATTTATATCTTTTCTACCGTATATCATTTATATCGCGCATTCCAATAATTAAAACTGGGCTGATATTAATATCCAATATTGATTTCCCACTTTTTAGCTTTGTGTTCTTGTTTTGGGAGGGGAGATGGCGGTTCGAGTGGAATCTGTTTGATCATAACTGTGATATTGACGCTGCACAGCCAGGGATAACTGAAGTAGAGCCATGTCAGAGGTCTGGTCTTTTTTTTACTGTATCAAAAAAAGACAAGTGCATTTGTGCGTATATGTAAATAAATTTATGTGTTTGTGTAATATCGGTAAATATTGGTTTTCGGCCATAACAGCAATTACAACATCGGATATCAGTATCGGCTGAAACTTTCATCTTGGTGCATCCCTAACCACTACAAAAAACTATGTGAGAAACGTGAAGGGTCCACATTGAGATTTGGGTCTCTGCAGTCACTAAGTAGGAGTTTCTTACTTTGTGGGAGAAATTAGGCCAAGTCTTGACTGGTCAGATTGACCGTGGGGTTTGAAGAAGCTGGGCGGCAGCTTGGTTGAATCGAGCAGAAAGCACCTATATTTTTTAAATATAGAGATTAGTTTTAGTCATAACTTGAGACAGTAAAGTGCTAGCTGCACGAAATTTGAACGTCGTACATGTGGAGGGACGTGTAACAATTTGGCTTAGTCAAAACATCCCTAACCAGCCTGTAAAAAGATTGCTAACATCAATATGAATATGAATATTAATCATAACTTGAGACAGGACGGTGCTTGCGGCACAAAATTAGAAGTCAGTAAATTATGTTTACATGTTCACAATAATGTTTGAGTCATTGGGCCTCATGCAAGAACATGTTCGTATTCTTCTCCTAAATTTCCCTTACTTTTGTTCGTATGAAGGGTTCGTACGAACATGTCACGTCAGATTCAACAAACTCTTCTATCTTCAGGAAAAGTGTGTAAATGAGCTGCGTAAACATGATGAATTACACCTGTTCGTATCCAGCTGCTCATGCTTGAAGAGACGTTATTTACATAATTACCACCCCAAAAACACCATATAAGGAAATACGTTTCCTGCCCCACATACCAGGAA
>NW_013952889.1:123739-138360 GCF_001266775.1 Austrofundulus limnaeus
TGGTGAATGCCACAAATTCTCCTAAATCACTCGTACGCACAACTTAAGAACAAATCTGTGCGTACGAACAGTTCTTGCATGAGGCCCATTGATCTATTTTAAACTGTACATAGACAGTCAATAAATCATATTATTTTACTATTATCATTACTTCCTCTTTTATGTTGCCCCACAAGACAAGTCAATCTGACCAATCACGGTTAAGCCAAACTCCGCCCACACACACCAACTCTGCCAATAACAGGTAGAGCCAACTATACCACAGGACAACATGTACTGCAGAGACTCCTACTTGTTCACATCTGCCTCCAACTATGGGCACTTGAGCAAGGTCCGTACCTCTACCAGCTGCTCCCTTGAGCAGCAGCGGGCTGTGGTAGTTCGGTGGTTGTGTCACAAGAAGCATCGGCTGTTACAAGAACACAATTGTCAAAACTTGATTCACGTTTGCTTGCTGTGATGATCCATGAAGAGGGGAGCAGCCAAAAGGAGAAAAAAACTGAAATTATTATTTGCTTGTTCTGAAATGTGTGACAATAAAGCATCAGAAATTAGTGAGAAGCTAAATCTGTCTCACTGTATGTTGTACCTCAAGCTTCCATTCAGTTTGTGATCAATTCTATTTCTTTAGGTTGATTTAAAATCCTCTGTATAGTGACTTAATATGTTTATTTGTCAGATGTGAGTCTCAGCAGTGACTTCATCTCAGGCTTCTGTGGCGAAACGGAGGACGACCATCAGCAAACCCTCTCACTGATCAGAGAGGTGGGCTACAATGTGGGATTCCTTTTTGCCTACAGTATGCGAAAGGTGACCTCTCACTACACTTCCCAAATATAACACAAAAACCAAGCAGTTTTTCCCCCCTGAAAAGTAGCAGAGCTGTAAAGATGTGCATTTTGTGTTGATCTTCTTTAGAAGACACACGCCTTCCACCGGCTACAGGATGACGTGCCACCACAAGTGAAACAGAGGAGGGTGGAAGAGTGCATCAATGTGTTCAGAGAGGAAGCTTCCAGGATCAATGCTGCTCTTATCGGCAGTACACAGCTTGTGCTGATAGAGGGAGTGAGTATACAAACTGGCAACATACTAACTGTTAACATTTTTTACTTTATGGAAGAATCTATAGATATACAGTCTAGGGCTGCTTATTGACAAGAATTTGGCGATACGATACATATCATGACAGCGGGGTCATGATACGATATATCACGATATATTGTGTTACTGTAAGCAAGGCGATATATTGCGATTTTTTTGTCCAAAAATTATATTAATTAAAAACCTCTTACTGAAAAAAGAAAAAAAAAAAGGAAAAACCAATTCGTCTCAGAAAATTCTAATATTACATAGACTTACATTTGATACATTTAGCTGTGTTCTGCTTTGCCAATAAATAGTCTGAAAATATATATTTGGCAGCTTTTAGTTTTTAATATTAATTTACAATATGGTCACCCAACACTTAACAATAGCCTTTATGYTGTCATAAAGTTCAGTAAACAGATGATATGAAGCTGCTGCACACAGAGTTTCTGGGATCAGCTGACCTGCATCCAGAACGTGATTTGTGGGTCGAACAGCAGGGCAGGTCCCGAAAATAAACAGTAAACAAATGAAGAAGCTAAACAACACAGTTAAACTGTTTTTGAAGTAAACAAAGCAGGATAAACTCAAAGTAAATGGACTTTAATGCGATCAGCTGGACACTTAGAGCAGCAGAGTTTTTTGTCACGGGGCGTCTTAAGGGGGGAGCGCAGAGCTTGAGGCGCTAGACCCATGCCTGCCTGCCTGCCTTTCGTAACATGAAGGCTGACTACAGTTGGAAAAAGAGCGCACGAGACACTTAATTTGGCTTAAAATACAGACATTCTGAAAAATAAGTAACCTTACTTCAGCTTAGAAGGCAGAGTGTGTCTGACTTTTCTGCTAATATTCAGCTATCGGTGCATGAAGCTGTGCCCAAGTGGAGGAGTTTAAGTATCTCGGGGTCTTGTTCACGAATGAGGGGAGAATGGAGCGGGAGATTGACAGGCGGATTGGTGCTGCGGGCGCTGTACCGGTCTGTCGTGGTGAAGCTCTCGATTTACCAGTGGGTCTACGTTCCTACCCTCATCTATGGTCACGAACTTTGGGTAATGACCGAAAGAACGAGATCGCAGAAACAAGAGGCCGAAATGAGTTTCCTCTGCAGGGTGTCTGGACTCTCCCTTAGAGATACGGTGAGAAGCTCAGTCATCCAGGAGGGACTCAGAGTAGAGCTGCTGCTCCTCCACGTCGAGAGGAGCCAGTTGAGGTGGCTCGGGTATCTGGTTAGGATGCCTCCTGGTGAGGTGTTCTGGCTTGGGCGTACTTAGCTGCCCGTGGCACTGGGTCAGTAGTAGTTATTGATGATGTGACACAGGACAGAAGTAGCTGGATGAGGTATTCAGAGACAAACTGTGAGCTCAAATGCAGAAAAACTGATTGGTCAGCATTTCCTTAGACAGATGGACAATGACCCAAAACATAAAGCCAAATACCCAGGAGTTTATTAAAGCAAATAAGTGGAATATTCTTGAATGACAAAGTCACCTGATCTCAACCCAATTGAACATTTCACTTGTTAAAGACTAAACTTCAGACAGAAAGGCCCACAAACAAACAGCAACTGAAAACCAGCAGTGAAGGCCTGGCAGAGCATTAAAAAGGAGGAAACACAGCGTCTGGTGATGTCCATGAGTTCAAGACTTCAGGCAGTCATTGCCAACAAAGGGTTTTCAACCAAGTACTAGAAATGAACATTTTATTTACAATTATTTAATTAGTTTAATTACTTTTGAGCCTCTGAAATGAAGGGATTGTGTTTAAATGCTTTAGTTTTTCACATTTCTATGCAACCATTTTGTTCAACACAGAGAGTCTGAACTTCAACTGCATCTGAAGTGTTTTGTTCAGAATTTATTGTGGTAATATACAGAACCAAAATGGCGAAAATTTTGTTTCTGTCCAAATAGATATGTTCCTAAATGTACATTTTGATAACCATCTTCAGTGTATTCTCTAAAATCTTATAGTGTGACAGTGCCACAACATCAGCAGGACAAAGAGGGAGATATTAGTAAAATGAAATAAATATTGTGTTTATCAAAATAAATTTCAATAAAATAATTTTATATTACATGCAGATTTTATCAGCTATTTAAAAATAAACCAACCAAATTCAACACTGTTCATCTGATATAATGAGAAAATATTTTATGAATGATATAGAAATATAAAAGTCATGATTAGGGAGTCAAATGTTTAACCCAACGATTTTCAGGATTTTTCTAATGTTTTTCTCTGTTTCTCCTAAAGTTTGGTGGGCTTAGGATGGTGAGGGTCTTTATAGTCCTTTATTTTTATTTAAAAAAATTTCAGAAATTAATTGTTTATTGCCAGTTGTTCTAGACCCTTGACCTTATGTAGAAATCAAATTTGTACATTTTAAACATGAAGTTTGAAAATCCTTGGCATATGCAGACAGCCATTTAATAGCTGCAAACACAAGATGAGTGTTTGTGAAAATGAAAAACATTGAAGTTTGTAC
Organism: Austrofundulus limnaeus; assembly: GCF_001266775.1. Taxonomy (NCBI): domain Eukaryota; kingdom Metazoa; phylum Chordata; class Actinopteri; order Cyprinodontiformes; family Rivulidae; genus Austrofundulus; species Austrofundulus limnaeus. The sequence goes on from NW_013952889.1 coordinate 127,314, forward strand.
TGGCCAATAAAAATGGCCACCTGGATTTAACTAAGGAAATCAAATTGGCAATTTCAAAAAAATGGCTCCTCCTGTACAAAAGCAGCAATTCATGTCTACTTTTACCTGCTCACTGGCACCACTGTTAAACTCTTGCATCCTATTTTTATTAAGGAAAGTAAAAGATCTGCTGAGGACCTGTGTGGGAGAACTGACGGCAACATCAAAGTGATTTTCTCCAAAGAAGATGTTCAGCATGCTGCATTCAGCTCTGCACCAATCAGTGCTGGGCAGTATGTTCTGGTCAAGGTAGGGTGAGATTTGTACTTTAACCCAGTAGGGTATATTATACAGTACATGTATATACATTACTTAATAGTTAAAATTGTTAATCTAATAGTTGAAAACACATTCTGTAATGCTATTACACTATAAACTACATTTTAGACAACTTATGCCAACTTGTGAAAGTTTTGTACTGATTATTTTACTCATATTGGCTATATATTGTATCTAAGTGTTAGTATTACAGTATGTATAGGTCCAAAAGAGGCTTCCAGTAGACTTTTTTATTATTCAATTTTCAGCTTAGACATCTCTAGTGTTGGACAAACTTTTCACAAGTTGGCATAAGTTGTCTAAAATATTATAGTGTGATAGGATATTGAATTGTCTGGCCAATGCTATTATTAACACACTGTGTGCATGCGTGTGTTTGTATGTGCTTAATGGCTCATGAACCACTGGACAGATTTTTTTTAAGCTTTCAAGAGACAAGCATTGCATGTACAGTACATCTACACCAGGGATAGTCAACTACGGTCCTCGAGGTCCGCAGCTCTGCACATTTTACTCGTTTCTCTGCTCCACCACACCTGATTTGAATGAATGGATGATTTTCAGGCTTCTGCAGAACTTGGAAGAGGTAATACACTGACTGAATCAGGCGTGTTAGAGAAGGGAAACGAGTAAAACATGCAGGGCTGTGAACCTCGAGGACCACGATTGACTATCCCTGATTTATACCGATTAACGTTTGGAGTCAACCTTATTCAAGATGGCTGCCATTATAAAGTACAGAAAAGTACTTAAAATAATCATCTTGTACTATTTAATTTAAAGCAGGGGCCTTCAGTGTGTTTTAGTCTGGGACCCCAAAACCGATGAAGAGACAAACACACGCACGCACGCACGCACACACACAGACAGGTTTGTTTTTATATTCCCGTGGGGACCGTGGCTTGACTTCCATTCATTTTTGGTAATTTTATATCCTAACCCTGACCATTTACCCTAAAATTAACCTCACAGGTACCTGATTGACCCTAAAACTAACCTAAACTTAATTCACACCTCAGTCCTAAACCTAACCCCCCACCTGAAATTAGCATCCTACCCTGGTCCCCACAATGCACATTCGGTCCCCACAAGCAGTGGTGGGCAGTACTAATCTAAAAATTAGTTCCACTAGCCCTAAAACACTAACTCAGATATTTAGTTCCCCTAATTCTAAAGCACTAATGCACTGAAAATTTTATCAAAAGCTAATTCTAAAGCACTAAAATAACCCAATCAACCCATGAACATTCTTTAACAGACAACATGTGTCACATGTTGCCATGTTGCTCTCTTAACACTTATCATTGACATTCCACAGCCTTATTTGAGTTCATGTATTGTCACCTAGTCTAGTGGATAAGTGACACAAATATTTACAAAATGTGCATCAGCTGTTAACATCAACTTTGATCAAAAACATTTATAGACCTCAGTTAGTGCTTCTAGATTTAGCCTATAAATTTATCAAGTACTAATCCACTAATAAATTTTAAAATTAGCAAAAGCCCTAAAGCACTCATCAGAAAATTAGTTCCCCAATCAGCGCTTTACAGGAACTGTGCCCACCACTTCCCACAAGGCTGCATTTTTCAGGAAATTGGTTCCTACGATGTGGCAAAAACATATACACACATACAGACAGCAACATAAACATTACTGTTGCTTCATCGTTGGCAGTAGGCAATCACAAACATACTAAAAGTGAACAGAGTTTTCTAATAATTTAAAAACAAAACATTTTACAGCCAATGCTAATACTACTTTCTTAAAATTTACAGGTATAATTACACTACTGAGCAAAATTTTAAGACCAGTCGAAAAATGGGTAAAATTCACATTTTGCACTGTTGGATTGTAAGAGTGTTCTAAGTAGAGCTTTAAATGCAAAACATGAAATTGGAGTGAGACAAAAAACACCAGAGTAAGCATTTTATTGCAAACAAGTATTAAACTGAAATAGGTTGTTCATCAGCTGATCAATAGTTAAAGACCATATCTCAAAACCAAAACCAAATCTCCTCTGAAACAGAAAAAATGTTTGAAAAAAGGACTCAGGATGCTTGATATTAGTATTTCAGGGGGCGGTTGTAGCAGAGTGGTTAGGGGAGTCGTCCTGGAACCGGAAGGTCGCCGGTTCCATCCCCAGTCCAGCTGTCTCAGTTGTTGTGTCCTTGGGCAAGACACTTCACCCCTAATGCCTCTGATGTGTGTCCCATCAGTGTATGAATGTGATTGGCACTGATTAGTCTCAATTGATGATTGTATATGTTAGCTTTGTAGAGACCTAATAGAGTGCTGTGTGAATGGGTAAATTAGGGCACAGATTGTAGTGTAAAGCGCTTTGAGTGTCCTGKATGGATAGAAAAGTGCTATATAAGTACAGTCCATTCACCATTTCCAGGAAGCTAAAGGGAATGTTTCCAAGTGGTGAAGATGGCTTCACAGATGGCATCCACTGTCTGCAACTGGTGTCTAGTTTTCTAAACTTCACTTGCCATCCAACCCCAAATGTTCTCAGTTAGATCAGTGGAAAACGCAGGAAAAGAGTGATGCTTTCTCTGGAAGAAGTCCTTTGCAGTAAAGACACTTCAAAAGCAGCAGGAATTTCAAGGCTGCTTTGTTCCAAAACAATTGGATTACCTTTCTGGCTCCCAGCGGCACGGCCTTGAGGGCAGTGCTTATCTTAACCTCCCCAGGATGTAATGTCAACTAAGAGCTGGATTTGCTCCCAACCCATCACCTGTGTTGGACCCGGCCTTGGAACTCAATTGGCTGAGGAGAAGGAAAATCTCTGAACTCTAGCGAACTGAGTAGAGACAATAACATCATGTGACTCTGGATGGGCCCAGGGTTGGGCTGTCTTGCTCTCTCGCGAGTTGTTTAACTCAATTTTCTTTTTGTGTATTTCAAGCTGTTGTTAAAGGAAGCGCAACTGAGTTTGCTTCATGACTGGTTTCACCTGTTCCCCCATGTTTGTCTTGTATGTCTCTTGAATGGGTGTTTCTTAACTGCCCTCTCCCCCCTTCCCTGATTGTACAGCACCATGTAAATTTATTTCTGTGAAAGTTGCTATATAAATAAAACTTTACTCACTCACTTACTTTKTCAGGCGGGCATTGTGAATTGCAGAGTTGTCCTGTCATTATAACACAAACTAAAGATGGGCAACTCTGGTCCTCAGGGGCCACTGTCCTGCATGCTTTAGAGGTTTCTCTGCTCCACCACACCTGATTTGAATAAATGTGTGAGTAACAGGCTTCTCCAGACCGTGAAGAGGTAATTCAGTCCATGAATCACGTGTGTTGGAGACCATCAAGGAAAACTTGTAGGACAGTAGCCCTCAAGGACCGAAGCTGCCCATCTCTGACATAGATGATGATGGCCTTCAGTCATGAGGACACCTGCCATTTGATGCCTCTGCACAACCTGAAGCTCCATTGATCCATTGAATGAAAAAGCCCCTGAGATGATGATGGCGTCCACTTCATCGTGTAGAAAACATCTCAGGTGGCATCACACCATCAGGACTGTCAAGGTTAAATTTTACCTCATCAGATAATAAAACTTTCTTCCATCTTTCATCATCCCATGTTTGGTTTTCTCATTTAAACTCCAAACAGGCTATTTTGTACCGCTGAAGGAGACAAGGCCTTTGAAGACATTTTGATGGTAAAAGCCTATATGCCACAGACATCCGGTCCAGCACGTGATGCCACTCCGATCACTTGCGGTTCGCGGTCAACACAGTGTTAGCGAAAGATTTTTTCACCCGACAACGACTCTTAATGATCTCCACAGTTCAGAATTCGCATATTACATGTACCAACATTAACACAGGAGACATACAGGTCAAGCCAAGTGGAAAAAAAATCACTCCAAAGTGGATTAAAGCCATAAAACAAAGGAAAGACGTTCGTGTTTGTGGTTCCAGAATTTAGCCTTTTTCACTATTCCTTAGCTGTTTGTTCGGTGAATTTTTCACGTAGAGCTGTGACACTTATATTTTTGGAAAGAGCAGAGTCTAGGCTTTAAATTGATGGGCTACTTGTATGGTTTGGATCATTTTCCCCGATGTTGGTGAACTAAAAATGTAATGATTATCAGGCGGAGGTTCTGCGGCTCTCAGTGCTCGGGGTGGGGTGGGGGGGGAGGGGGTGCGTTAGTCGCTCATGTTTTGTTTACACTGTAATATACAGTCTAACAAGTTTTTACTTTTGCATAAAACTCCTGACAAAGTTGCCTAAAAACATTTCATACTCTGTAACACAAACACGTGCACACAAGCACACACCTACCTGTACCGGCTACTGTGTTAGCTTCCTCCTAGCTGTGAGGTGGTCTTTCCTCTCTTGTCTTGGCAGTAAAGGGGGATAATTGTACATCTCCCATTTGTAATCTCCGTCTTCTCATTTCTGATGCTGGCTCTTGAATATCCTCAGGTTAGAAATGCCCATTACAAACGCAAGCGTGAGCTTATAGCTAAGTTTTTCCTGTATAGCTATGATCCACAGCTGTCACCTTTCCACCTCTAGAGGAAAATGAATAAAAACTAACTACTCTATCATACCTACTGGTTAGTTGATGACACAACGGCACACAACAGAACTCACCTTTTATATCAGTAGTTCACAGATGCTTTAACTTTTGTGACTTTTTCATGGTGCAGTATTGGGAGGCTACGCTAAAAACAAAGGCAGTAACCAGGAAGTGGAAGGGAGGAGCTTGGCAAGAATTTTACTGGAAATACGTCATTAATGACCGTGGCATATATGCTATTGGACTGCAGTTGACACCAGTGACAAACCTAATTTGGGACGAGGATCGTCCTGTGTCTTGATGGACAGCGTATTGGATCCTTTGGCTCAGGGCCAGTAAAATCTTTTTGGGTCTACCACTCATGACTCTGTGGATACGTGACAAAAAATGACACAAGACAGAATCCACATTTTTTGTGAAGATTTGGCCTTTTAAATGCTGTGGTCTTAAACTCTTGATCAGCTGATGAAAAGCCTATTTTAGCTTTGAAGGAAATTTTGTAAATGATTAATTGAATGTTTGTTGCAGTTTTGTATTTTATACTTTCTGATCATTGCAACCTTAAGGCTAAAACAGAGAAAGAGTTGGTGTGTCTTATCAATGTGTTCTTTTTGTAGCCTAAACAAAAATGGGTTACGTTCTGACGTTTGACACAAAAGTTACAACCTCCACGGGTGTAACCAGGAAAAGAAATGCATTATAAGGTCAATTCATTATTAGAGGAAGAAAATAGGTGGTTTTCAGAAGTGGTTAGAGTTTACAGTCTCTCTGTTAGATTCAGCCTGCTGGGCTGTTTTGTTTGGGTTTGAGCTTATGCTGAGGCCTGTGCTGTGCACTGTGAAACTGACTGGAGCAGATTGAGAAGAAAGTTTTGAGAAGAAATCCAAGTGGATTCCTGTTTTGTTAAGACATGCCATATTTCTACAGCTTAGTGGTTGTTTGCAATAAAATGCTTCCTCAGTTGTTTTTTAGTCTCACTCCCATTTCTTCTTTTTGCATTACGAGCTATTCGTAGAAGATCCAACAGTTCAAAATGTGAATTCTTGCCATTTTTCAACTGGTCCTAAAATTCTGATCATTTGCAGTTTTGGTTCCAATTAAGGGATTTTTGTGTTCTACTACATCTTTGATATCTTTTCTCTGATGCAGATATTATCAGCCAACTCTCAGACCCTGAGAGGCCGAGCTCTCAGTCCGAACACCCTGAGAGGACAGCGATACACTGAGACACTACATATTGACCAGCAGGTGGATGTGGCCTCGGAAAACACAACTAGGATGGACATGTGACCCCACGTGTTGGGGAAAAAAATGCACTGGTGTTTATTTTGTTGCGTGGACTTAAAAACATAATGAATATTGATAATCTAAGCATGTTTATGAAAATCTCTTGTAATTAGCTATAAAATGTTCACTCAAACTTAATTATACTGTTACCACCAGTTGTATTTATGTTACTGCTCACATGTATTTAATTCTTATATTAAAGAATTTGCTTACAACCAGTTGAAAGTGCATGGTTGCTTTTCTGAAACAGAAATGTTTGATGTTAAGGAATTTTAATGGTAATCTCCAGGCAGCAGGAAAAACATAGCAGATCAGCACATTTGTAGAATCAGTTCACACAGTCAGAAACTTGAAGAGAAAATTTATCCCAAGTCAGCAGATAAAAGTGCTGAGATCTGCTTTGGAAGCAGTGTGCTATTTGTAGAAAGGTGAGCGTAGTAAAATCCCATGCTGTAAAATATCTTTTTGTCATTAAAGACAACAATAACACTGTTCTCATCCACAATTTACAGCATGCATTAAAAGGCTTACCATTTACAGAAAAACAAAAAAATGTTAAACAAAAACAAACATCTCAGATAATTAAAATCAAAGTCTTAAGTTTATTCACTGGAAGAGCTGTTTGCAGGTTAAAATCAAAGTCTTAAGTTTATTCACTGGAAGAGCTGTTTGCAGGTTAAAATCAAAGTCTTAAGTTTATTCACTGGAAGAGCTGTTTGCAGGTTGTTTTCTTCCTGTAATTTTGTCTTTAGTGTGGCTTTCTCCAGTTCATCAGAAGTCGCACAGTTCAACCTGTAAACTGAACATCTGTACTGAGCAGAATGGAGTCCTACAGAAAAACAAAAATATAAAAAATGTGATGTTTTTATATCAAATTTTAAGAATATTTATGAGAGTTTTAACAGAGACGATCGCATATCTTGCCTTCAGGATTTGAAGTTGGGGATTCACAAACTGCATCTTTCCTAAAGCAGGAAGTGGGTAACCTTCAGCAAGATAAACTGTGAAGAGAAATTTAGAAACTCAAGTCAAAGAATTGCAGGTTAAAGGTTCATTACATTGCAGTTAGAAAAATACAAATTTCGCTTGTTTGGAATGGTTGCAGGAGAAAGCCTCTTTGCTCTAAAAAGAATGTGACACAGCACAAATTTGGTTTGAGAAGTTGCATCTGAATGAATAACAAGACTTCTAGACAGTTATATCCTTTGGACTGAGACCAGAGTAGTGATGATAGCCAAAAACCAACAACAGCATATACCAGCAGAAACAACTCATAGACACTGTCATCACAGTGATGGAGGTGTGGTGATTAGGTCTGTTTTGGTGGGTGGACCTTCATTTATAACTAACATTATGTGGGCTAGGTTTGAGTGGTATGATGATATCAGTATTGAAATATGGTGACAGTATTTAAAACCTATGACCTAGTCACATTCTCTTCTTCAAGAGACATCTTGAGTCTGAGTAGTTACAGGTCAACCCAGCCTTATAAGCAGTACCCCTCTATAGTGTATCAAGTTTAATGATTACAATAGTTTATTTTCTAAACATGACATCCCAGTGGCTTTCAAACCCCAAACACATGGCAAAAACTGGTTCACTCCAAGAATATGGTCCTCCAGCCAAACAGAGTAATGTTTATGCTGTTGAGTGCCAGGAATGCAACCAGTTATACATGAAGGAAAAAAGTAGCCAAAGGACAAAAGGATGGTCCAGCACAGAACAGCAACATCATCAGGCCAGGACTCTTTAGTTTACGCTCATCTATAGGCCAGTGCTCACTCTTTTAGGGATGAAAATGCTGTCATCCTTGATAGAGAGGAATGCTGGATTGAGAAAGGAATACAATTTTTATGAGGAGAAACTACCCATTGTCTGCATGGTGGTTCAGTTAGTACCTCCCAGCAAGAACGTTACCAGATCAAATCCCGGCCCTGGACCTTTGTAGGTAGAGTTTGCATGTTCTCTCTGTGCATGCGTGGGTTTTCTCTGGGTACTTCGGTTTCTTACCACAGACCAAAAACATGGCTAATTAGTAACTCTAAATTGTCTCTAGGTGTGGAGGAGAATATGAATGGTTGTTTGTCTTGTTTGTGTCTATGTTTGTATTCTGTGATGGACTTGTGACCTGTCCAGGGTGTACCCTCCCCCTTGCACAATGACTGCTGGAAATAGGCACCAGTACACCCCGTGACCCTGAAAGGAAGAAGCAGGTTAAGATAATGGGTGGATGGAAGCTGCCCATCATTAAACAGGGGTTTAGGCCTTTGTGTCTAGTTGTCCTCTTACAATGCTGTTTATTGTAAGTATGACTCAGCCCTCTGTGAACAATAAGCGGCAATCAAGGCACTAACGTAGGTTGATGGTGGTGTTTTGCATGTGAAAAACCCCTTTTGATTGTCATCATTAAACTTGTTAATCCACTATGGAACATGTCAAATTCAAAACTTGGCCTCTGGGTGACCAACCGGTCAATGGTAATCTTTAAATTTATTTATTTTTTAAATTTATGATTCAATATAACAAAATAAACACATTTAAAATGTGAAGGATAATAATATAACTGTTGGCTTTGAGCAACTGTGCCCTCCTGAGCAATTTAGTTGAATTGCCCTATATTAAAGTCTCAAAATAAGCTGTTTTAAAGCCAGCATTGACCATAACCTACTGGTAAATTTGCCATAATGCCTGTCGATTATACATGGGAATTTCCCGTTGAGAAGTAGGAGAGAGTGGAATTCAAGACACCACAACTCAACAGTGAGTAAAACTCTTCTACTTTCAATAGTATTTCTGTATTATTTATTTCACATTTAGTCAGTTGTACATGTAGTACTTTTCAGTGTTAATAAGAGGATGTCTTAACATGTTTCTATTCAGGAATTACCACAAAGAGTTCAGTTATTGTTTAGCAGTTCTCAGTCGTAGCAATCAGATGAGGAACAAGACATTTGCTGTTTAGTCAAAGTTAAACATAAAATGTCAAAGTTATTTATAAATGGCCCTTTGAGGGCCACCATAATGCCCAGGTGGCCCTTGGTGAAAATGAATTTGACACCTCTGCACTATGGGAAGGTACTGCTTATACTACTTCTCAGCTCAGACTGAAGAAGTCTTTTGGAGAAGAGACAAAACATTTCAACAAAGAACTGCCTGTCCAGAGAACCTACTCGCTTTATTTATTTGTTTGTTTGTTTGTTTGTTTTTAGATTTTTCTACCTGGATCATTGAGATGCATCAGGACAATGCCACGCTTTTTACTGAACATGACCATCCTAATCAATGCATATTGCAGTGGCAAACAGAAGGATACATGGTAGCCTCATGGAAAAAATTTGGTCAATCCACCGTCGGTTTCATCTTTCGAGCTAAACATTCATAAACCTCTTGATAATAATATGTAGGAATRAAAAAAAATTCACACAAACTCAGTAAGAGCAGGGTTCTTTTTGTCTTTTTTTAGGTCTTACATGTACCCAACAGAAAATGCGGGAGCTGCTGGAATTGGCAAATATTTGTTACCAGCCATCAGGATCATATTTTTCCTGTAAAAGACATGTTGCCCCTTGAGATTACTTGGATTTTTTGCAAGCACTACTCTTTCTGGCCCTCACACAGATCTTTAATCATGTTAGGTTACAAGAGGGGCCATGGGACAATCAAAGTAGAAACTGTTTCTGTTGGTTTTTGTGGTCTAAAAGTCTTCCTCTTTTTATAACCACCTTTTTTATAGTCAGTGAGTTGCTTCTTCTTTCCATGGTCCTCATGCAGCAGGCTGCAACGCTAGCAAACAATCGATTGTCTCTCTGCTTTGATTAAACATGTTTTTTTTATGAATCAGTCAAAAAGTTATAATGTCTTCTAAAAGGCCTTTTTGCAAAACCCATCGGATTGGAGTTAATTAAATTGTCTGTAGATTTTGTTGTAAGAATTTAAGAAACTTTTTTTGGGTAGTTTAAAGATTTTATAGCCTTTAAAAAAACTTCATTCATATATCAATCAATCAATCAATCAAACAGCTTCATTTGTACCCGCAGGTAAATTTGGTTACAGTGAAAACGAGTCAGCTTCTAGCCAAGAAAAAGCACAAGACATCTGACATGGACATACAGTGGACACAACATGATTAAAAAGTGACCAGGTGCTCATAAAACTCAACTATATAAGAATCAAAGATAAAAACAAGATAAAATCAAATAGAACTATATAAGACAAAAAAAGAATAAAATGACTAACTAATGGCATGTATTTTATGTTAACTTGACTTTAAAAAGCTAATTGCAACAGGAACAAAGCTGATTTTGAAAYGCTTTGTTTTACATTTTGGCACTAAGTATCAACGTCCTGATGGGAGGAGGCTGAACTCGCCGTGCAGAGGATGAGACACGTCTTCCAAAATGGACCCAGACAATCTCTGGACCTGCCTAGAGTACAGAGATTCTGGATTTAATTGCATCTTTCCAGTCAGTTTACTGGACCATTTCACTATTTGGTTCAAGGAGTAATTATTTTTAAGAGAAAGGTGACCAAATCAGGACACTAAGCAAAATGATTAAATAGATTCAATAAAAGCACAATAAAACAGAGTCAGCAGGGTTTTGTCTATGTTAAAGAATGACAGTTTCTTGAGACAGAACAGGCGTTGGAATGCTTTTTTGTAAACAGCTTCACAGTTTTCATCAAAGGTCAGTATACTGTCAATGACTGTACCAAGAAATTTATGGGTATATATATACATATATATACAGTGGTTTGCAAAAGTATTCATAMCCCTTGAACTTTTCCATATTTTGTCACATTACAACCACAAACATAAATAAATTTCACTGGAATTTAATGTGAAAGACCAACACAAAGTGGTATACAATTGTGAAGTGGAAGCAAAATTTTACATGAATCAAAACAT
>NW_013952889.1:140075-141989 GCF_001266775.1 Austrofundulus limnaeus
TATATATATATATATATATATATATACAGACATACATACTGAACTGAATCACTGCTACACTCACATCACCTGTGCTGGTGACAAACAGAACTGTGTAGCTGCATTTGTTGATTTTTTAAAGCCTTTTTACTATGTGAACCACAAATTACTGTTAGACAGGCTAAGGAACATAGGACTTCTGATAACGGTTCAGCATGTTTAAGCAATTATTGTTCGCATCGTCTACAGTCAGTTAGGGTGGAGTGTCTTCTGTCTCATTTCCTGCCTTTATGCTGTATAAAAGTGTCCCACAAGGAAGCATTCTGGGACCTACTCTTTTTAATATTTATATCAGTAACATTCCTCACAGTAGTCAAGTGTTTTCAAATTGTGGAGCGTTTACATTTAATCTTGCCTCTTGACGGATTCTCCAGCGCAGCATTTTATTTTTGGAGCAGAGCAACAAGTTGAAGGTAGAATAAACTCAGAGTAACGATCCCAACACGTTGGTATTGACAGGGTCCAACACTAACTTGGCATCATTTGTTTCTGTAGATTCTCAGACATCCAGGACGTGGGAAATGGAAAGAACAAAGATCAACTGGACTTCTGTTTTGTAACTGAAGACATACCTTTTATAATTACATGGATCAATCTGCTTCCTCAGTGAGAGAGTCAGATGAAATCTGAGACCTGAGCTTTCAGAGTTGCTTTGTAAAGCATCTGATAATTTGAACAGGGGCTAAAAACAATCTAATTTGAGCCACATTTACCTGCAGTGTGAACGTAGTCTAAAAGAAAGGAAGAAAAGGTGTTGTGATGTAAGCTGATCAAAAAGAAAATGCCTTGAATATATTTAAAAAACCATAGCAACAACAAAAATTGTAACAGCAATACCAATAACATACATATATTATTTATTTATTTATTTATTTATTTATTTTGCCCTGGAAGCCAGGTTAATAACATCCATCAAAAGAGGTAGGATTAATTTCTTAAATTCCTTATACAATTCAGGGGGGAATCCCTTCTCCTCTGGAGATTTGTTAGCTTGTAATGAGCTCAAAGCTTTCTCAATTTCCTTTTGTATGAAAGAGTTTTAAGACTTTTGGTCATCCTGTTCAAGTTTAGGCAGTTCAGCAGAAAGTCATCAATTTAACCCAGGTCATCTCGTTGTTCTGATGTAAATAGGTGTGTATAAAAATCTATAAAAGTATCATTGATCTATTCTGGATTATATGAATTCTGGATTATATGATACAGAATTTGTTTTTGTTTGGATAGAGTTAATTATACTGGAACTTTACTTTTTAAGTTGCCAAAATAGAATTTTATGTGCTTTTTCACCCAATTGGTAATGTCTTTGTTTAGATTTCAAAATGTTTTCTTCAATTCCTTCGCTGCTGCATCCTAAATGCACAAAGGAGTGTTACTGCAGATCCTTCCTCCCAGCAGCTGCTAGACTCTATAACATCCACTGTTCCCAACAAACTTGATCATCATCCATTCTAGCATTTGCACAGTCTCCAACTCTTTATTAGTCACCACTTAAATAACATTTCTGTGGTTACTGAACATCACTTCTTCTGCACTGAAACACTGTACTGTAAATATTTTGCCTTTTTCAATATTTAATACACACATTGTTGAAAACTGACTTAGTTCAACTCAGTTGCACCTCACCTCGGATGGTGAGTCTGACATGCCTGTTTCTAAACTGCCCAGTATTTTGCTGTTATTGCCTTGTATTATTTTTATTTTATTATTACTACTGCTATTGTTATTCTTATTTATTATATATTGTTTTTAACTCTTTACAACTTTTTGTGTGAACCTATAAATCTGGTGCTGCTGTTATACCTGAATTTTCCCGCTGCAGGACAATAAAGGCTGTTTCTCTATTCTATTCTATTCTATTCTATTCTATTCTATTCT
>NW_013952889.1:144672-148706 GCF_001266775.1 Austrofundulus limnaeus
ACCTTCAAGATTTGAAGACTGTTTGTGTGGAAGAATGGGCCAAAATCACACCTGAGCAATGCATGCCACTAGTTTCTCCATACAGGAGGTTTCTTGAAGCTGTCATTGACAACAAAAACTTTTGTACAAAGTATTAGATAAATTTCAGTAAGTGTGTTCAATACTTTCCCCCTGTGCCATTCCACATTATTACAAATAACTTCATTTCTGGACATTTATGGTTTGATTTCTTTTGGGTTGTTACCGACATCTGGTGAAAATTTCATGTCATTAACACCTCTAGTAATATATTTACTGAGAAAAATGTTGACGTGTTCAATACTTATTTTACCCGCTGTATATTATTAGCTCTTTTTGGCATATAAATTAAGAGGATTAAAGTTGAACGATCTGATAATATCCTAGACAAGAATTCAGATTCTACTATATGAATTATCTGTGTTGATAATGGAAAAAATCAATCTGTATAAATGAGTTGTGGTGACCTGAGTAAAAGGAAAAATGCTGTGGCTGTGGGCGCATTAGTTTCCATACTTCTGTTAAATTAACTTCTTACATAAAGTCTATAGTAATTTTGGTTACCTTGGTTTTAGATACTGATGAGGTGGACTCCTGAAGTGGATCCAAGCAGAAGTTAAAATCACCCCTATAAGAATGTTATGTGCACCTGACACCTTCAAAAATATGTCCTGGATAAATTAATCTTCATTTTTGGGAGCATATAAATTTAATAGATTTCAGGGCTCTTAATAAATCTGGCAATTTATTACAATATACATCCCCAATGTATCAACAATAGTCTCTTCAATTTATTAGAATTGCCACTCCCCTGGGTTTAGAATTGAAGGATGATGAAATTACGTGTCCTACCCAATCTGTCTTGTTTCCTATGCTCCAGAGCTGTCAAGTGGGTCTCTTGTATGAAGGCAATATCTATTTTTAGATTTTAAAATGTGTTAGGCCTCTCTTCCCTTTGACCGGTTCATTTAAACAATTCACATTAAAGCTTACAAATTTAACTATTCAATTCATCAACAGTATGTCTTTTTAAAGAAAAGCTGCATGCTCCATAATACAAAACCATAAGTGGTGCACTAACAAAAAACAAACCCTGAGTGCCTACTCTTGAACATTGAACATTCAATACCATCTAACCCGTTGTACTGGGCTGTACAAATTGGACATATCAAACTGACCATAATGCCATTCTGTTCATCCAGGGCTCTGTTAGAGGACTGTAGTTTATAATTGTCCATTTTTAAAGGGGAGAATAAAGACATTTCAAATATTCAACATCACTTTTTTTAAATAACAAAACTGTCGTAATATAAACTTAGTTGGTTTTATCTGAGGTTCACCTTGGTCTTAATCTTTCCTCCACTTCACCCCGGTGTCAGGACATTGTGACAGTTTTAACAAATATGTAAAAAAACATTTTTATAAAAGTGACCAATTGCATCTTTAAGTCATTGACAGGTATTTTAGGAGGGAATCTTCCAATTTTCGCAGTTGCATGAACTATGCTAGATGAGCAAAAAGCCCTTCACAACTTGTTTGCCTTATATCCATTGGGTTTGGAAAAGTAGAGATAATAAATAAAAACCAGTAGCTCACCATTCGCTATGGGTATTGCCACCACCTTGAGGACCATTTGGAATATGTGGTCAATGGTGCTGACCTGTAGTGTAGGTTTATGGTTAGTTTTGAGATGGAGTTGAGGATGCTCACAGTGACTCATATTTAAATGTAGTCCTTACCTCAAACTGTCCAACATAACTTGTACCCAGAGACAGTTTCATTCTGGTCAGATTTGGCAAAATTAGAATTAGATGAATAAAGCTTTGAAGGAATTCCAAGTAGCATTTTTTCTTCGATGTTTTTTAAAAACTTACTTGTTGAGGCTGAGACTTCCAGCGATCTTCATTCCAACAACAAACACCTGAGTGCTGATGCTGCTCTCCTACCAGAACAATGTTGACACAGTTCATGACTTGTTTTCGTAAGCAAATTAATGACTTTTCATGTGCTCAGCACTGTGACGTACCACGTTAAGAACAAACAGAGGGGAAAGGGTGCCATTGAGTTGGATCGCGTAGGCTGTGATTGTGGCGTTGGTCTGAAGTGTTGCATTTTTGGGTTTAAAATTAATTTGTGGATTTTCCTCAGTCTTCAGCAGCAGCTTTATCATCAAACCAGGAAACTGTTTGGCAATCTTAAAAACAGATACATACATAAATGACAAGCAGCTAGCAATGTTTTATGCATCGTACATTTGTGGTATTCTTCTCACCTGTGGGATTAAGGCCCCAAACGTTTTTGTGTTCAGTCTGAATGGAGAGCTCTTGGGTACCTGTCATGACAGTGGCAGTGCAATGGTTAATGAGATTTGTGAAACGTGAATGCTCCCGACAGTCAGGAAGATGCAGCGCACCATGTCATCTGTGATGTAAATGCTGAGCACTTTGGCGTTGTTGTAGACGAAGGCCGCAGAGTTGAAGGTGAACGCAGACAGGGCAATGTACAACATGTTGTCAGTCTGAGGCGGCAGGGAAAGGGCTGTGGGGGAGAATGGGGGCTCCTGATGCTTCCCTATGTTGTAGAATTCACCCTATGTACAAATAAAACATGAACAACATCATGTAAAAGTTTTCAAGATCATTTTAAAATGTGTAATAAATTCCATTTCTTTACCTTTAAGCTCAGGTCTATAGAAGACGTTGAAACTGCTGGAGATGAGACCATAGAATATTCAATCTCTGCATACTTGTCCACCTTGGCCAGCACTGCAGTGATGTAGAGACTCACTTTTATGTTCAGTATTTGTAAAACATCATGAAGGTTAGAAAATGAGATGTTTTACCATTGAGAGTTTTCAGCTGAGGGACCAGAGCTTCAACTGCTTTGGTCACCAGAGGACAGATCTGCATCAGTAAAGAAGGACAAACATTATTTCCAAACTTTACTTTTGCATTTCCATCTGCTACCAGTGTTATCTTCATTTGTCTGTGAGGGGTATGTGTGAGGTTTGGTCGCTCAGTTGTGATGGGCACTCTTCTCCACTGATCAAAAACTATAGTTCTGCTATAGAGTGACTCCCCTTCCTCAGTATGTACTGCCTCCGTCTTGCTAAATGGGAAATATGGACTTGGGTAATATTTAAGACCAACCAAAACACAAAAATGACAAAAAGACAAAAGATAAAAATTACATAAAAAATGTTTTTCCCCATGGTTAAAATGCATTTTTCAATCACCTGATTTAAGACATGTTTAATTCAATTAACCCACTATTTTTGTAAGATCCAAATAAATATATTTTATCCTCCAGTACAGTTGTTTATCACTGTGACTCATCATAAGGGCTGTTTGTTGTCACAGAAGAAAATAAATTCCTGAACACTATCATGTGGGCTATATAGACAATTGAAGAGCTTTTTGGGGAGATCCTGGTCTGATGCAGAGTGATAGCATCCATCCTACTTTGTCTGGAGCTGCTCTCCTTTAGGAATTTGTCCAACCACTTGAAATTCTGGTTCATGAAGCATCTAACTTAACCTTGTTGAAAATTGTCAGACTAGGCTTCGGATATTTTTTAAATGAATCACGATTAATCTCAATAATGTGCATAAAATGAAAGTATGACTCAAAGATGTTTAGAGCATTTATCAGGTATTGATTTACATAAAGTTACAGCGTGTATTCAAAAGCTTGCAAGCCTGTCTTGTTAGTTGTTGTTTCTCTCCCACATGCTGCATCCAGCCATCTGCAGAAGTCTGTCTCTGTTTGTTACTGTGGGCGACTGGCATCAGTGGTGTGTTTAGAATTTTAGTGATATTTCAGGCTCAAACTACTCCTGTAAGACATTTCTACAGCAAAGGCTCTCATTGGCTGAGACGTGCGATGATGGCTATCCAAAACCAATAGTGATCAAGATCCCACTCCCGTTCAGTGTTCAGCATATCAGAAAATTAGAATCTTGTGAAAAGGTTCAAAATGGATGGCACCTGGTACCACACTCTAATCAGCTAATTAACT
>NW_013952889.1:149961-152251 GCF_001266775.1 Austrofundulus limnaeus
TATAATATACAAGTTTCACTTTTTAAATGGAATTACTGAAATAAATCTACTTTTTCATGATATTCTAATTTTATGACCAGCACCTGTATATGGATAGTATTTATTTTTTTTACAATAACAAGCTGGAATGAAAACAAGCAAAAATGAAATACAAATACCGACTTTCTACTTCTTGCCTTTTTAAAAAAAATGTAAGGAGTAGAAAGTACAGATAACTGTGTGAAAATGTAACAAGTAGAAGAAAAAGGTAGGCTGAAAAATAATTACTCAAGTAAATTACAGATACCCCAAAATTCTACTTACTGTTAAGTACAGTAACGAAGTATTTGTACTTAGTTACTTTACAACTCTGCTCCCGTTTTACCATCAGGTTTATCTGTGTGTATGTGTTGTTCAGTGAAAACAAAGAATACACTAATGGTGTTAACAACGTTAAAATAATTGAAATATAATTGAATTAAACCTCGGCTTTAAAGCGATGACGTGCTGAGCACTAAAAATTTGCAATAATTAAATTAAAATGCAGTACATTTTCAGTAACTTTCATTTCCATTCATCTGTGTATTTCTTAAAATGTTTGTTTCGTGAGATTACAACAACTATACTTTTGTGTGTGTTCCACTTCCACCGCCCTTGTTACCATTGTTTCCATCCACAAGCACATTAATAGTTGATCAAATCAAGTTTAAAGTGAGGGAAAAAACAGTTTTAACCTCTTCCATCACAACACTCTCACCCCCTCCAGAATCACAAGAAGCTATAGATGTAACTACAGAGTGCTCAGCACGCTGGCTGGTTCACCTGTTTCTGCAGAGCATCACGTAGAGCCTTATCTATGAACCTGGTGAAGAGATCGTACAGCCAGCTGAAACACACATCAGTCACAGATATAAGGACACGGCAGCTTGTTTAGATTAACACATTACAATTATGAAGCCGTTCATTTTATAATTTCCTCTTACCTGGCTCCACCATGGAATTTGATTTTGGCAGAGCCAACACTGGCCGCACAGCTGGTAACACTGACTGTAGGCCGGCCCGTCTCATCACTTCTGACAGCAATACTTGTAGTGATTGTAAGCCCATTGACATTCAAATCAAAAGAGCCACTGTCCTTTCTGTTAAGAGAGAGATAAATGTCAATGCTAAAAGAAGGAAGTAATTACAATCTGTAAAAAGAGCTTTACTCACAACACAAGGTACTTGATCTTCCAGTTTCCTTGCATACTGATGAAGGCATCACCAATGGTCAGCTTGACTCCAGACCCTGGCACGAGATCTATTGCAGACCTCGGTAACCCCACATTTACTACATGTATCCTGGAAGGAACATAGATGTTTGGACATATATTTCTCCCAGTTTTTGATGGAATTCAAAGTAAAAAAGCTAGTGCCTTACTTTGACAAACAATACTTTACTTTGCCAACGACCACTCTCTCAGTCCCAGAGAAATCTGGGATTTTGACGTTTCTGAGTTCCTGCTGAACATAAGCAATGCCCAATTGTCTGCCTGAAAGAAGAGAAGCCACATCGAATGAAGATACCAAAACCCTGGAAAGTTGATGTGATGTCTGCCAAGTCACCTCTAATGGATGCAATTTTACTTTTTCCTTTTATTCTAATGGAAATCAGACACCAGCAAAGAAAAAAAAAACAGCTACCTTCCTCAACAAGCATTTCCTACTGATAACCTTGAAATGATGTAAACCCTTTGTTTCAGATTTCTGAGCCTGGACAATGTTTTTGTTTGTTTTTTGTTTGCAGGTAAAGCCATGAAAACAAATGCCTGACAGTAAAAAGACAAACAATAGTGTTGTAGCCATCTTTTCTGTTTCAGCAACAATCCAGGGTCAGCCCAAAACCATAAATATAATGTTTAACTTATACTTTCAACAACTTTTTGTGAGAATCTCAGACTGCAAATCTGAAACTAAACTAAATATAATCTATAGCAGAGGAGCCCAAAGTGGGGCCCGCGGGCCAAATTTGGCCCACCAAGCCATTTGATTTGGCCCATCAACAGTTGCCAAAGTTACAAGGTTGTAACCTGTTATCCTATGTAGAAACAGAGTGAAACATGAAATGACAACAAAAAATATTTAGATCAGATTTAACCCCACATGTAGATTTTCTCACTTTATATGACCACAAAACCTCACATTTTATCAATTTATGAAATGTCCCATGAGCCTTTGCTACTTGAGGGTATGGCAGACTTTCTCCAAGTGCACAGACTAAAACAAAAGAGGGCCATTGCATAGCTTAATTGTTAAAAATAAAGGATTTTAC
>NW_013952889.1:153166-161861 GCF_001266775.1 Austrofundulus limnaeus
GGCAAATCCCATTGAGATCGCAGATCTCATTTGCAAGGGAGGCATGGACCCGAGCTACCTTGTGTTCATAATTTCGTGTGATTTTTGTATGAAACTGTTATTTATTTGTATTTTACAGATAACTTTTATATCAACCCTTGTTATCTAAGGAGACGACTGGACTGACTGCAGATCAGCAGGTGTTTACACAGTGATCCTGCTGATATAATCAACTTTATCTGTCACCAGCTGAGTGGATCAGGCCGTCTCCATGGTTACTGAATGATGCACAGAAAATCACAACTCGCTATCTTGAGAAAATGGTTCTCGTTATTTTGTGATAACTTCATAATCCCAATATGTCATATCAAGTCATATGACATGACAAAATACGTCGTTATCACGCAAAAACCACAAAAAATTATTAGCTGAAAACAGCTGCTCTCAGCTTCTGTTTCAAACACTTTGTGAGTAAATTGACTATTTATACCAACTTTCAGATTCAACGAGAGCAGGGCAATTCAACTAAACTGCTCCGTGGGCCAAAGTTACTTCAGGTCAATAGCTCAGGGGCCAAACATCCAGCAATTAAACATGGTACCTACAGCTTAAAACAAGCTAAATTTAAGACATTTTAAGACCTCTTTAATGGCACTTGAAATTTATTTTAAGACCAATTTCACAAAAAAATACCAAAAAAAATTTAAAAGAAAAGATTAAGATGAGATGCATCCGGACAAAACTCCCCAAATAAACTTAGCCGCAATTTTACCCAAATGTTTAACAAAACAAAATTTTAACTTTAACAAAACTAAATAAATGCTACCAATTATTTAAAAATTTGAGATGAATTACAATAATCCTATTTAGCTACAACGATTTTAAGACTTCTGAAAGATTGATTTTAAGGCTAATTAAGGCCTTATTTTTGGATTGACGAGTTCAATGCCTTTTAATGCTTTTTAAGGATCTGCAGGAACCCTGTTAAAGTCATTATGTAAATAAACAAAGCATTACAAAGATCTGTTACCTTTGAAATAATTTATTTTGCTGCATTTAATCATGAATACAACATACAGAACCCTATGTAATAATAAAAGTTGTGTAGTATAAAATTAGTGATAACAAAACAATATCAAAAACAAAAATAACACATTATGCCTCCTATTTAACACATATATTATTTCGACATCTGTGACTTTTTAAACCAACTGTATTTTCACTTTCCCAGTTTTAACTTCAACTGCTTGCAATTTTAACTGTCTTAAGTGTGCATAGACATGTTTTTTACCAGCTTGTAACCAAGATTCAGATGTTTCTGTAGATACCAGACATGTCTATGTTTATCTAAAAGAACTTATATTAAAGTAGAAAACCGGGGATTTGGACATAAGAGATAAATGAACCAATTGGCAGGCCGCATTTTGGGCCCGCGGGCCACCATTTGAATAGCCCTGAACTAGAGTGATCAACATGACACTTTTTAATATTCTTTCTGTTGTTTTTTATACAATGAATCACAAATACATTAAAACAGTCTGTTGTGTCAGATTGATCTGCATGTCAAGGCAAAAAGTATGGAATCAGCAGTCTTGGATGAGCACTCATTCAGACATTTCAGTCTGTAAAACAAACTCAGATCAAAAACATGATACAATAATAAGGTCATTCCAAAGTRCAACTTGTTGGCTTTCAGGAACACTCAAAGAGATGAAGAAAAAACATTGTGGAAGTCAGTGAATGTTACTTTTATTGACCAAGTACAGGGAAAAAATATGGAATCACTCAATTCTGAGGAAAAAAATATGGAATCACTCAAATTGCAATTGCAAAGTTAGGTCAGAGTTTGACTCTAAGTAAGCATTTTCAGAACTGGTTGGTTTATAGATGACGGGTTGAACACGGCACGAGGGTGTGTGCTGTCCCCGCCCCTGCGTGCTGACTCCACGCGGTGCTCCTGAACGTGGCCATGCACCTCCGCATTTTTGTACCTCCGCAAAGGCTACGCGTCATGCACCTTTCAAACAGTTTGTTCGTTAAGCTTTTGCTTTCCTATTTTTTTCATAAGTTATAAAATGCACTTCCATGTCTCCTTTTGGAGAATACTACAACAAGGTGTACCAACTGGCGAGGGTGTGTGTGCCCTGTACGAGTAAAGTGCGACTGTAACTGAGCGTTTAGAAAACATGACCTGTAGAGTCATGTGTCAAATGGAAAGAGGAATCCTTCATGCTACAGCACATTTGTGCTTTTTTGGTTCTTTCAGCTAATTTTCTGCTGTTTGCACTTTCTTTTTGCTAATTTCAGCATTTTCTGGGATTTTTTATTAACTTTTTTATGTCTTTTTCTGCTTCTTTCTGCTAAATTTCTTTTTTATAGTTTTGTTCTCACATATGTTTCTGCTGTTGTCTATCAACTTCCCCCCAGAAGGCCTTTTCACTACAGTCACATTGCTGCAGAGGATATTTCAGCTGTAAGTCTTACCATAGTCAAGGCCTTTGTTTGTTAGCCTGACTTCCACTCCAGGATTGGTGCTTAGAGTTGTAGACGATGTTAAAGCCAGAATAAACAGGCACCAGGACAAAATCATCTTGACTTCTGTAAAAAAATGGGGAAATATAATCAGGAGAGTGTTTTCAGATTTCTCTGGTTATGATGGGAATAAAGCAGGCAAAGGTTATTTTGTGTGTTAACAGTTTTTACAGCTCTGTGAAAAATGCTGAGGAAGAAATCAATCAACCTTCCAGTTTTAGAGGATCAACTTACCTGTAAACGTCACGATCAACTGTAAAATATCTTTTACAAACAGAAGTATAATCAAAAGCTCATCCGTGTAAAAGTAAAAAAGTACTCTTTCTGAAAAAATGTTCTCAATGATATTATGTGATGAGAACTGAAAACAGCATTTGAATATGTTAGGGAGTTTTGCAGAGGCGGTCTGTGAAAAAGCCGTCTGTTCTCTCAGATGGAGCCACATGACCGCTAACGTTTTCATTAGGAAGCTTTTATTAAATTAGGCAGAGTAAGAGCTCACCCACGAGCTTTGTCCACTTCACTGAAGAAATGCTGCACATATTATAAACAGATACTTATTAGACGGAAGGCATTACATTTAGATAAGAGCAATGACAACCAGTTTACAAACCAGTGTCTTATTTATTGCTTTGAAGTTGACCAAAATGTGTGGGTTACATTTAAATGCAAACTGCAAAAAGATGAGTTAAAACACAAAGAAAAAAAATCATTCTTATTATAAAACATACAAAATCTTAATTAAACTGCATGAGTTCAGCATTTAAACAAACCTGTAATATAAAGTTTATGCCTTGTTATAATCCAGCTTATTTCATTTGTTATTTTGTGGTGAATAGCTCAAATGGTTTTTGTTGCTGTTTCTTTAAAGACTAATCTTTAAGAAAAATCTTACCTGAAGTTAAGGATCTTCAAGAGCAAACTTGTGTTTTCTCTCACYCCGACAGTCAGTTTTGACTGTCAAACAACACAGAGTGAAGCAGGAAGAAGAACACATGACCTCTTAAATACTTACACAATTACCATACTCAAACAGGAACTGAATCTGGTGAAGAGGACCAACCTGATCGTCTTGCTAAGCTTCAAGCAATCKTGGAATTTTTTTTTCTTGAGGTAATATTTTGATTTTATTTATTCCTGAAAGTATTTTATATAAWGTTTTGTTCATGCAGGTTTTAAGTTTTTAATGCACATATTTACAATATATTTGCAATTATTTTGGATATTTCACCCTCCGTTATGTAATTGTTATTTTTTTCCTAGTTTCTGGTATGCAGTTCCAGTAAAGTAGAAAACAGAAACTCTGAAAAGCTTTTTGTTTCACTTTTTATAACTATGCTAAAAATCTTCTGTGGTCAGTCTTGTAGGATTTATATCAGTGCAAGATGCTTTAAAGGTTTGATGGTGGAATAACTACATTTATTAATCACTGTTTAAAACCATTTGGCTCATGTAATCTGTTTTTCATTCTCAGGTAATGCGTCCTCACAACAGTACTTTAACCCTCTGAATCATGATAGCTACAACGGTGATAAAAACAACAACAATGGTTCTTATAGCTCATTGTGCAGCAGAATGGCATCATGTGTATTATAGAAAAATAACTTTGAGTGTTTTATTGTGTTCCAGTGAAATTAATCTATTTCCATATGAATGCAACTGTTACAGTAAATCCTTGTCTACAATGAAACATGTGTCTAAATGAAGTCTGGAAACATTAATTTGTGACTTTATTACATCTCGGCTTCATTAGTAAAGTGCTCTTCTATTTGGAATTTAGGCTTCTGTTGCTCGTTTGCAACTGGTACAAAATAYTGCTGCTCAATTTTTAAAACTGGTACAGGCAAAAGACAATAAATCTCTCCAGATTTGGCTGCCTTTCAGTACAAACTCATTTATAAACTCTTACTATTTTCAAGTCTTTTAACAGTTCTGCCCTCCTCTTATGTCTCTGAACTGCTGCAGCCAAATGTAGCCTACCATATGTTCTCTGAGCTCAGCATATCAGGTGACTTTACATTTCCAAGGATGCCATGATGCTCAGGTAGGTTTTACAATCGTAGGCCCAAGTTGTTTGAGAGATTAGATATTGACTTTGACATTGTTGTGCTTTTTAAATCCTTTCATATTTTTTACTTCTTCTGTTCATTTATGCCAGGTTTTATCCTTTGTTCTATTTTTGTTTGTTTATTGACAACACTTTCTATGGCTTTCTAGTTTTTTAGGTGCCTTATAATGGTCTTACAAATSAAGTGGTATAGTATGCTGGTGTAGATAGTCATTCAGGACATGGCAAATCTAAAAATATTMAAAAAACATGACTACAGCCCGTTTTGTTTTAAAAGACTTTTTGGAAGTGGTAAGAATGCTTATTCAGCACAGCATATGAAACCAAGTGGGAAAATCCAAATAAAATGTTAGCCGCATTTCTGAGGGAAGTCTTCACTGTTGACATTTTTACTTTCACAAGTCAGCTGTTGAAGCATTGTGTGGGTAAGATTTTTGAATTACTTCTCTTTTAATCAAACACTACATCTGTGAACTAATCAGATAGAGCAGCATTGATTCTTAGGCTGTTTTCCCTGTTGGTCCAAACCTTTTACGCAGGTGTGAATACACTCATGAACACTGGCGCAGACCAAACAACTGGACCAAGACCCATTTTGAGGTGGTCTCGGTCTGCTTCTGGTGTGAATACAGACAGGCTTCGAACTAAACCAACTGCAGGAAACATTTATGGACTTCACGAGCCACCATTGCTAAGCATCATGGTTACGTATTGTGAAATGAAATAAATACTGTAAGTAAAATCAATTAATATTAGTTGAGGTTCATGTCAAATTTGAGTTCTGAAGCCATATTTTATTATGAAGAGCTCAGATAAAGCCCTCATTTATCAAAAGTTTAAATGCTTTTCTTGTCTTTTATACAAAAGAACGTGGTATGAAATGAAAGTATGGGAATATGATRTCAGGTCTAAGCTGTGGAAGTACTGCTTTAATGATGTTTCTAAAGGAGGTTTTTGAACTGTTACTGCCATAATCTATATTTGATCTGGTCATTCCTGTAAATATTCTCTGTAATCTGGTCTATCTGCTCTGCAATGATGTCCTGCWAAACCTCTCGTGATTTTTAGAATGTTTTTTTACATTAGTTCAAAAGTTTTTGTATATGTATATTACATATTGTTTTCTCATTGAACCATATTCTTAAAAGTRTTCTGCACTTAACTTGTTCTATTTCTTGATTGCACTACTTCAGTTTCATTACTTCCGGAATTCTTTTCTGTGCAAATACCATTTATATTACTATTTTATTAATGACATCTTGTTCTTCCTTTAATTTGAACTCAACATTTTGACTGATCTTCCAGATGGCTACAACATTAAAGAGTTAACAGCCTATCCCCTCCAACCTACAAAAATATAATTTATCATAGAAAACAATGATGGACTTATCATTCTGCCTTGAGGTGCTCCGTTTTCCGCAACATATTTTCTAGAATTTTCTTGTCATATTCTAACTTGCATAGTTTTTTTTAAATAAAAAAAACACACACACAAGGCTCTTTATCACAGCCACATCGGCTGGGCTCCATCCGTCCCAAACCACACCACCCCAGGAAGTATCACACCGCCATAGAGGTGGAGTGGTCAGGTTGCTTGACATGAAACAAATCTGCGCTGCAGAGGCTCTGCTCGCAAGATTACACATCAAAAAAACACATTTATTACAGAGGGAACATTGAACATGACGCGACAATATAATATAGATTCATGGCCTGGCCCAGAACCTGACCCGCATTATCGTAATTAAAATGTCGGGTTGGATTTGGGCTTGCAGGTCGTTTTTTAAAGCTTGATCTAAACTCTGTGTGCACAGCAACTTTGTAGTTAATTAAAAAATATATTGAACCACAAAGATGATCACTAAAGTAAGTTCATTCAGTTTGTTTTATGACTGATATGAGGCAGATGTCTATGCTTCAGCTTCACGCTGCGTTTCAGCCTGTGAGAACAGCCGTAGGTTTCTCCATTAAACACTGAGTGACCACAGCAACACAGGTAGACTTTTCACCCCCMTCCTCACCGGAGGTTAAGGAGGGCTCAGGTTGTGGAGCCCAGTGGGCTGGAGCCATATTGGATGGAGCTGCTGGTTCTAGGAGCTGACTCAGTGATGCATGAARTCTRCGCAGCCAGGCAATGTGTGTGTAAATTGATGTTAGCTTTATTGCTAACATGGGCTAATGTTCAAAGCAGTAACAAACTTTTGTCACACTGTTCCAACCCGACTCGCTGCAGGGTTTTGTCTGAATGCGATGCTTTTATACCACAACATGAGAGCCATGATGTAAGCATAAAGCAGTGTCAGCCTGTACCGTTTTAACCAATAGGAAAATCTAACTGCAGTAGCTACTGTTCAACCCRTAGAGGGCAACAAWGAGAAATTTTTAGACCAAATWTTGCAGATTTATACARTTTTACACAAAAATGTCAAAATTTGCACAGAAATCTAAAGATACAATCCATTAGACACATTTTAGACAGATAATCTGTGAAAAAGTGTCTGTGGGGTTAGTTACTCTTTAAAATTCCACAACATACATGTTTTCTATAACRAAGACTACAGCCACTACACTTTTTTAAAAATCTATCTGCCCTTTTCTGATTTCATGTTCTTTTGAGTCATATTTCCCCTACATTATAAACATAAATATCTTTCAAAGACCACTTTGATCACCAAGGATTTTTGTAAACTGGTTGCATTAGAAGGCATCTCATTTAAAATTTTGATCAGACAGAATTGTTTTATCGGAAATGGAGCCCCTATCTGCCAGCCTGGATGGAGCTGTGTAAAGTTATAATACCAGATATTTACCATAGATCCTCTCATTGGGTGAAGTTCTAGTTCGTTTATTGGTTGCATTCATGTAAATTTATTTATTTACTTCTTTTCTTTTGACTAATATTTCTGTTATTATTCTTCCGTTGTATTTTTTATGTTACAGTTTTACTCCAAGAAATTTTTTGTCTTATTTTATTGTCAATGTGCTTGTATTACTTTGTTTCATAAAAAAAAAAAAAAACAATAAAGTTTAAATCGTTAAAAAAACACTTTGATATTTGGTAGAAAATATATATATCTTTTAAAAGTTTTAATATTCAAATAATATTTTAATCTATCATTTAACATTTTTTATTGTTTTACATGATAGTGTAATCTGTCTTTAGTTTTCTGGTTTTGTATTGTATTTTCCTGGTTTTATTTTCTGTACACAAAATATTTTTGGTTTCTCTTCCAGTCTTTCAATATATTCTTTAAATTCCTGTCCATTTGCAATGAGACTCCATTGTGGATTTTATAAATGGGTTTATCATCCAACATTCCTGGTCTCCCATTTATTTCTAGTGTTTTGTTGATGTTTTTCCAAAACAGCTCTTTAAATCTCTAAAGTTTTTCAGCACCYCTGGTTGTTATTTTAATCTTTTTTGTTTTGTATTTAGCTCAATCAATGCAGTTAATGGCATGAGTAAAATTAGTTTTTCTACAGACAAATTAATGTTTTCCTCTGCGGGCGGTTTACATTTTTGTGGAACTTGATTGTCTGACATGCTTTTTTATTTGTCCTTGTAACTGATGTCAGTGTGTTGTGTAAGTTTTGCCTCACTTAGTGTTTTGTATGTACTTTTTTACTGTCTGGACGGCCTTTTCCTTTGTTTAATAAAAGTTTTTGTTCAAGTACTTTTTACTTCGTCAGAGGTTTTAGTTTGCACTTTTGGGTTCATCCCTTTAAAAAGCCCAAACGTTGCACTTCCTCCATTTGCAGTTTTTAATAGTCTCTTTAAACTCTTTACATTTACTTCAACAAGGCTTTATTTTGTCTAAATTCTTGCCATCTGGTATTCCTCTCAGTGGCGTCACTAGGCCTATTTTAGGGGGGCTGGAGCCCCCTAAAATACTTTAAAGCCCCCCTAAATTATTTTGGTGTAAAACATTTTTTTATTTAATTTAATTTTTTTGCGAAAATTCAATATGATGTGGTCAGAATAAATAACCATTTAATATTTCATTATTAACTAAAATATATGATCATAAATCTTGCAGTTTCCCTTTAATTTATAGTGTAAGGTAGAGATCCTCTTTGGTGAGCCATTACCCAATACACACACACGCACACACACAC
>NW_013952889.1:164691-166395 GCF_001266775.1 Austrofundulus limnaeus
GTCTTCTACAAGCTTTGCAAGTGGGAAAACCTGAAAAATCAACAGTGTATCAAATACTTGTTCTCCCCACTGTATCTGAAGTGATATTTGCTACTGTTGCACTAACATTCATTTTATTTAGTTCTTMCTGTGGCAGAAGATACAAGATACTGCTTGTTCTCATAGTCCCCCTGCCCCCAATCAGAGCCATGCAAGTTGTAATGGTTTAGTATTTGGCAATGTAGACTTTTTTTTACACCAGTTATAAACAACATGTAGCCAGTGGTAAACTTGTTTAACATTTCTGACTAAGGTGTAAAATGATCATTGTTTGGTTAGCCATAATCCTAACCTGGACAAAACTTGGCTTCTTTCTACACACACTATTCCCTTTTTTGTGACTGATATTGTGGTTTATAACATAATAAATATTGCTAACTATTTGACAGAACATTTAAAAAATGATCCAACAAYTTCAGTTTTAAGGTTAAATTTCAAAATATTTAACATTGTGTTTTCACACATTTTAGCTGTTCACGCTAAATAAACCTTTTCTGGGTTAGGGTTTTAAAGCTGACCTAGACCTTTGAAAATATTTCAGTGCTCCCTCTTTTTATATTTTTCCATGAATCAGGGTAACAGAGATGGGAAATGCTCTGGCAGTCAGGTTAATGGGACAGCACAGATGGTCTGAGCTTCCTGTGGTCACATGTGGGTAAATTCACAGCTGTACTCAGGCAGGACAGAACCTTCAGGATGTAAACACAGCCATTATTTTTTTCTAATCAGAAACAAGAAACTCTGAAAAATAGTTTCTTTCCATCAATTACAGGTTTTAATGTTTTTGCATTTTTTGCTCGTTGATAATGTCTCTGTCAGCTGAACGACAGAATAATCTGAACTCTGAATGGATTAATTACATTCAAAACCTTTGTCTGAGATTTTTAGTCATATTAATGTGACCTGAGTCAGCAGCAGAGTTCATTATTCAAACTGAGTTKTTCTCTTTTTACTGCCTTGTTGAAGGTAAGCCATTTTGTTTTTGCTTATGCCTGTGTCTGTTACTAAGCCACTGCATGAACCACTGGATGAACAGCTGCAGAAAGCGATTGTTGGATGAACAATAGTGTTGGTAATAGCGAAGCTCCCTACACAATATGTGACGTCAGTAAGATCCTGCATRTCAGTCAAGATGAACGGCAGCTACAATTTGAGTCCAGTGCAGAAGTTGTGGTTTGCACCAAAAACAAAGAGCTTAAAAATGGTATTATGAAGTATTGTTGCGATGGGACTTGCAGTAGTGACACCTGATGTGCCGACAAGCCTTACATGCAAGCCATTTGCTTTTTGCCATTTTCAAAGCCGATTACTCAGAGAAACGTGATTGTTGGATTMGACTCTGTGGCCGAGTTGCCTTCGACCGGTAAGATGTAATGAGGAGTACCTAYATCTGTTCTAAACACTTTGTTGGATAAAACGGATMGACAGAGGAGCACCCTGACCCCATAACAGCAACTGCAGACYGTGAACAAATTTGTCCATCCGTTCTGTTTTTAGTTACTCTTTTGTGTCAAAGTAACCGGAGCACTGAATGTTTTTTGCTTTGTTTTCAAACTGCCCGTGTAACTGTGTCTGTTTTAGCACTTACTTCTGCTTCCTTATGCAGTAATTTAAATAATGAAAATAATACTAATTCACATGTTTTTCCTGGGCACACAATTATAG
>NW_013952889.1:168257-169857 GCF_001266775.1 Austrofundulus limnaeus
GTGTATAAGCTGTGTTTTAGGGTTATTAACAAAGTTTGTGTACTCAGAGCAGTAATATTTGGGGTCACAAGTTTTTGCCATGGATATTTTGTGGGTCAGCAGATAAAAAGTTTGGGAACCACTGCTCTACATTGTAGCCAATGCTTTAGTTGTGTGTTGCTGCATCTCTTTATAYAATTATACTCAATTTTGTCACCTTCGTTTATGTTTATATGAAAAAAAGTTTTGGATTCCGATACAATAATTATATTTGTGGTCCACTGTGAACTTTGTCTGACTTCCAGGACTTTGTCATCCATGACTAACGCTATTAGGATGGAATTAACCTGAAGAGTCCACTTGATTCAAGATGGCTGCCACAGCCAACTCACTTTAGAAACTTTTTTAGAACATTAGATTTATTTAATAATCATTAAATTATTAAATTCAGTAAATTTGCAAGATACTGCAATCAAATTTGGGGTGGTTGTTTGGGAGAGTCACTCACAACACACATACAGTCCAGTCATGGACCACTGGACAGATTTGATTCAAAATTTCAGAAAATAATACTGGACAGAAATCTACAATTGATTGCTTGACGTCWGTCCAGTTCAATATGGCCGCCACATCTAACTAAGATTAGCCAACACAAAATGCCTATAATTCATTTAGTTCTGCAGATATCAAATCTTTGGCGTTTTCAGGTCTTTTCATTTGAAGCACAGCTGAGAGACAGATGTCCTCTATAACCACACCTGCAACATCCAACACCTGTAAACACAGGAGGGTGGATGAGGAGGTGATGGCAGATCAGATGACCAAAGAAGCAGGATGAGGAGAAACTGGAACCAGGTCTGTCTGTCAGGGTTTAACACTTTAATGACACAGCTGCTCAGTAAAGTTTAATTTCTATGTGAAATTTTGTTTTGGCACATTTGCACAACTTTAAAGTGTCTGTGACATCTAATTTTTGTAACAAATATGAATGCATTTTTGGAAAKACAACATTAAAAAACACATTACAAAAGAAATTTTACAATGCTCACATGAACCATTGTTGAGATATTAATGCAGAGAATTAACAAGTGATGTGAAAGGGGAACATCTGCATGTGAACAGTGTTATTAAAATGGCTAACAACAGAGACTATAGAGAAGAATTTGATGTTTGTTTAAATTATTTTGAATTCCTATCAGAGAGAGATGAAGAGTCAGAGTCCAATTATATTGTTTCAATGAACAGAGACCAGGAAGTTTTCTTTCTTAAAGAGTTCTCCTTTGATGTCACTTCCTGTTTCATTTTTGCTGAGCCAAGTTCAAAAGAAAAGATGCCAGTTATGTGACAAAACAGGTAAAACTTGTGTTTATGCCAGGTTCCTTACATATGATGTTTTCTTTGACTTTTTGTATTTGAAGAAGGTATATGTCTCAGGCACTTTAGAGTGTCACGTTTACAGCACAAATGAAGTGAAGAAATAGTTCTTGATGTTTTTAATACTTTTATTTTTAATGTTGTTTATTAATTTGTTCAAAGTAATGTTTACTCTGATGTCAATATATTTGGCACTCTGTAATTGTTTCACTTTAACAACTAACTTTTTGAATCTTCAGTAATATTG
>NW_013952889.1:171490-173440 GCF_001266775.1 Austrofundulus limnaeus
TGAGTAGAAGAAACACTATCCAGCCATCGTTATTGCAGTTTATATACTTTATATGAGTTGATGGGAGGATTTATGATAATTTATGGCCCACTGCATCTTCAGCCCGTTTATACTCGGTCAGGAAAAGACGCGCTGAAATTGCGCAATCAGCAACCTGCTGTCTCACGTCTTATTGAAGATATTTTCCTGGCACACTTTGGGCCCATTAGTATCAACTGAGCATCGTGTCAACACCACAGCCTACATGAGTATTGTTGCTGACCATGTCCATCCCTTTATGACCACAATGGACAATTTTCTGATGGCTACTTCCAGCAGGATAACGCTCCATGTCATAAAGCATGAATCATCTCAGACTGGCTTCTTGAACACAACTATGAGTTCACTGAACTCGAATGGCCTCCACAGTCACCAGATCTCAATCCAGTAGAGCATCTTTGGGATGTGGTGGAATGGGAGATTCGCATCATGGATGTGCAGCCGGCAGATCTGCAGCAACTGTGTGATGAAGTCATGTTAATATGGACCAGACTCTCTGAGGAATGTTTCCATTACTTTGTTGAATCTATGCAATGAAGGATTAAGGCAGTTCTGAAGACAAAAGGGGGTCCAACCCGCTACTAGAAAGGTGTACCTAATAAAGAGGCCAGTGAGTGTATATTGCTATAATGTATAATTGTATAATGAATAGTCATCAATGCCTACGAATTTCAACTTTTTTCTGCAGCAGCCTGTTTACTGAGGGTCTGTCACTGGTGGTCTGATGCATTTCCATTTTGTATTCTGGAATTTGGAAAATTTCTAACTTACTGTGGTTTTTATGATCACAGCATTTTTATTTTGCAGTGTTTTTTCTGTGTCCATGTCTTACAGCTGTTTTTTTTTTGTTATACCAGCTTTTTTCATTTTGCAGTGTTTTCTGTTTGCACAGTGTTTGGCTGTTTGATACATGTTTGCACCTGTCAGCCACCGTAATTTAGTGTTCTGCATTTTAATGTCAAGAAACAAATTAGGTTCTTTTTCAAGGTGAGCACATTTTTTTCAGTTGACTTATTTTTCTACAGAAAGGGCACCTCTTTAAAAAATATTAAACTTAATTTAATCAGGCAAATACGATTGAGACCTGCACCTAAAGGCAACCTAACATGCATGTTTTTTGGTCTGTGTGAGGCAAGTAGAGACGACCCACGCAAACACGAGGAGAACATGCAAACTCCACACAGAAAGACCCCAGGCTGAACTGGGGTTGGAAACCAATTTGAACATATGTTAATATTTTTTATTTGGTTTTTCCGTCAACACTCCTCATTAAGAGGCACCTGTGTTGTAAGATCTTTGGACAGATTATTTTCACTTGGTAGTCCATATCATAACCTGATGTACACAAAATTTATATCTCTTATGTGTGGATGTGTCAGTTCAGGCCTGCCTAATCTTGTCTTCTCTCCTGATGTGTTTTTCATCTTTGTCCATATCTGAGAGAAAAAAACAATTTAACTCAAAACTTGTTTTTTTCATGGCCAAGTAACAGAAGAAAAAAGCCGTTTTTATACTTTAAGATGTACTTTCTTAGCTTGAGAAGCCAGAAGATAAAAGCTGTGAACTCTAAGAAAGATTTGTCAGAAGAGAATTCAGTTCAGTTTGAAGACATGACCTGTAGGATCAAAAGGTCATGTTGGAAGAGAGGTCCTTCATGCTACATTCAAACTCAGTTTTCTTTGTTTGAAAGTTGGCCAACTGTTATGAGAAAAATTCACTAAACACAGAGACAAAACAAGAAACCATAAAACTATTTCTAATTTAAAGCATTACTTTGGGGCCAGATCAAAAGTTGAAGGCTATTTGGCCCATGGGCCTTGAGTTTGGCACATCTGCAAATCCACACACATACTTTTTCTACAGACAATTTTTAATTTAATTTTATAATTATTATAAAAGCATGTTCAATAC
>NW_013952889.1:174089-176290 GCF_001266775.1 Austrofundulus limnaeus
GTTTTACAGTTTACTAGATTATAGCATCTTACAAGTTGTGTATAATGCTCAGAAAAATATATTGTCTGTAAATATTGAGGAGAGAGTCAATATAATCTTGAGGCAAAAGAGAATAACAAAAAACCTGTTTTGAATTAACTTAACGGAACACTGTTATGTAATTCAAGGAATAATTTTTCAGAATAATCTTGTAGGGTATTTACTTAAATAAGTGAAATAATCTGACAGTGAAATGATACAATTGTACTTGGTAAGACTTCTTGATATAAAGAAAATTCAATCTAACATAATCTGCTCTTGTTTAGTATATCCATCTCAATAAGGTCAAAAATACTTTTTGGCTGGATATACGATTGTAATACTGTCAGATGGATATACACTTTTAAAAGAGAGTTTTATTTTAAAAAACTTGATAAAACATATCCAGTGTCTGATGCTGCAGCTACTAAAACATATTACAGAGCTACTGTTGCAGGTTTAACTTGTTAGCTGCCTCAATGTTAGTATTAAACGTATTTTATTGTTTTACATACCTATGAGTGTCAGCGAAGGTACACACACCGCATCAGACAGAACCCTGTGTTGTGTTTCATATCAGTCATGTGCCCTCTTTTGCATGACAAATTTATTCTTTTATTAACATTAAGCCACACCATAGATCACTGATGCACACTGTCCATTTGCTCACTCTTTTGAGCTCCTCTTCAGTGGTGTTCTCTTGGCTTCTTCTTCTTCGTTGGTTTTCCAGAGGCTAACCTGTGGGTTTTGTTCAGTGGCTACTTCTGTGGGTGTGATTCTGCCTCAAGTGGAGGAGTTCGAGTGCCTTGGGGTTTTGTTCACAAGTGAGGGAAAAAAGGGAGTGTCAGACTGATAGATGGATTGGTGACGCTTCCACAGCATAGCAGACTCTGTACCGGTCCGTTGTGGTTCTGTCTTCCAACCACTGTAAATTCCTACAGGTTGAAATGAGTGTTCTCCACAAGGCAGCTGGGCTCTCCCTTAGAGAAAGGGTGAAGAATTGTTCAGTTATCTCGGAGCGACTCAGAGTAAAGTCGCTGCGCCTCCACCTTGAGAAGAGGCAGTTGAGGTGGCTCGGGCATCTGGTAAGGATGCCTTTTGGATGCTCTCTAGGGACATGCTTCAGGCATGTCCAACAGAGAGGGAAGACTTAAAAAACTGCAAAGACTATGTCTCGCCACTAGCCTGGCAATGCGTTGGAATCCTCAGAGAAGAGCTGCCTCTGTAACTCGACTCTGTAACATGCAGTAGGTAATGAATGGAAGGACCTTCCTGAAGGACATTTGGTCCATATTCCTTTCTAGTTGGTGGCAGTAATGCACCTTTAAGTTGTTTGTCACCAGCCATAAAATAAAACAAGAAAAAGAAGACCTACAGGATCTTCACATCAACTTGTAAATAATCTTTCTCTCAATAGAAGGATACCCTCCAAACAGTTTGGAAATGACATTTGACCATTCCCAGATGATGGTCAGCAACAACTGCTTCTCTAAAGTGATCAATGATGTCTTTTGGTTTTGGCATTGTGTAAGACACACATGTACGCTATAGACAGCTTTCACAGCAAAGCGTTCACTGATGATGATCAGTTAATCAATGCATTGGATGGCTGTGGCTGAGAGGTTAGGGGAGTCGTCCTGGAACTGGAAGGTTGCCGGTTTGATCCCCCATCCAGTCTTTTCAGTTGTTGTGTATTTGGGCAAGACACTTCACCTGCCTTGCCTACTGATAGTGGTCAGAGGGTCCGATGGTACCGGTGCATGGCAGCCCCACCTCTGTCAGTGTGCTCCAGGGCAGCTGTGGCTACAGTGTAGTTTACAATCATCAGTGTGAGTGTGAATGGGTGAATGTAAGTGTAAAGCGCTTTGGGTTCTGGAGGGACTTGATAAAGCGCTCTTTAAGTTCAGTCCATTTACCATTTGATCAGCAGCACCTTGCTGATATTCTCCATTTTAAATCCTGTGGAAGCTTAATTTTTCCATTCTGCTTTTGTTTAGCAATGGCATGATGAAATCTGTCAAAATCTGTGAAATCCGATTTCTTTACTATCAGGTTAAGTGAATGTGCAATACACTTTGTGTTGCGCATTTTCAATATTTTTGCACATGAAAGCATATTTGGTGCAGCATCAGTGACAAGGCATCGTACTTTATTTTGGATGCCCCACCCTTCCATCAGAGCCC
>NW_013952889.1:181252-184909 GCF_001266775.1 Austrofundulus limnaeus
ACACACACACACACACACACACACACACACACACACACACACACACACACACACACACCTTTGTTCTTCAACCCCGTGGGGACCTTCCATTGACTTCCATTCCTTTTTTAAGACTTTATAGCCTAACCCTGACAATTTACCCTAAAACTGACCGCACATGTACTTATCTGACTCTAAAACTAACCTAAACCATGATACACTTCAGTCCCCACAAGGCTGCTTTCCTGGGAAAAATTTCCCCACCTTGTAGGAAAAACCCGTCCACATGCACACACCCTCGTGCAGATTTGAACGAAGTGGGACAATTCTACGTTGTTTTAAAAACTGTGCAGTGTTGCCAGACGTAAGATAATTGCCGTAGTTGTACGATAATTTTGCCCTCTGCATGATGTACAATCAATAATTCCCAAAAAACCCATATTATACGATAATTTGACCGTTTCAATGCGTGAGGTAATACAGTACGACACACGGCTTGCTGACATGGTTGGGATCTAAGAGTCTGTCAGTTCCAGTATTCATCCACTAGATGTCCTCCTGGAGCACAGCCTGCAGGAGGGCAGAATCTCCAGGAGGTGTGCAAGCCCACACCTGTAATTCATCTACCTTCATCAAGAGGAGGATAAGAGGAGTCTGCAGTCAGCCTTTCGATGCCTGAGTGTTTATTCTTGTGGTAACCTCAAGCCCTTAGAATACTCTGAGTTTTTCTCTAAGTTCTCTTGTGCCTAGACCTTTGAGATAACTTACTCCTGTTTGWGTTCCTAAAAGGTTACCTTCATTGATGGTTTGGACCGGTTCCTCTGAGGTCCTCCAACCTTAAAGATCATCTCCATCTCTCTGTACTTTTTGGACTCCTCCACCCATGGCTGCCATCTCAGGACTCCTCTCTCTCCTCAAGTACGAAACCTGTCTGCCCTCCAACCTGCTCATCATTCCTTGGCTCACAGACTCAACCCCTAGGATCCCACTCACCTCTCCCTGGCCGACCTGCTTCATCTTCATAATAAGCTAAGCTCCTGTTCTTCTGTGTTTTACTATATACACCTTCCTGGTCTCATCACCTTCGTCCTCCACCAGNATTTTCATGAATGGACACTTCCTGACATCTGAGGCAGGAAACATAGCCTTATATGGTGTTTTTGGGGTGGTAATTATGCTAATCTCCTCTCGCGTGCTCGAGGAGCTGGATACGAACAGGTGGAATTTACGCAGCTCATTTACACACTTTACCTGAAGATAGAATAGTTTGTTGAATCTGACATGACATGTTCGTACGAACCCTTCGTACGAACAAAAGTAAGAGAAATTTAGGATAAGAATAGGAACATGTTCTTGCATGAGGCCTATTGTATGGCTTCTCCCACTGTCTTGTTTTCTCCTTGTGTTTCTCGTGCATTAGTTTTATTTTGCTGCCCAGACGGCTCCTTGTTTTTGTTAATAAATCCTTTTATTTATAACTTTATCCTCCATCTGGATCTGGACTCATTCCACACCTTAAACCTGACAGAATGATCCAGTCACGACAAGAGTCCACTGGGATGATTAAGTTTTTTGATTTCTATGAGAAGGAAGAGCGGAGAAATGCGCAGTTCTTAGGGACGCGTTGGGCCTTCAGACCTACCCCCTGCCTTCTGCTCACCTTCTCTGTCTTCCAGGGAGTCCCGCCTTCCAGCGCTGTCTTTTGGAGGATCCCTGACGCCTCTCACTCCTGCTCCGAGAGGGTCTTGGATGCCTCGCTCCCAAACATCCGGCTCTTCTCAGCGCCACCGTCGCCAACGGAGGAAAGCGGCGGTACCTCCTGAGCCGTCTTGAGTTTTTTTCCACCGAGCCCTGGGACAGCGAAACAGATTATGACTCGGACTATGATCCCAAGGGTGATACGTTTTGCCCCAAGTACGTGGGTCACTGCTCTGCCGAGCTGGTGTTTCCTCACCCTCCAGCGTCATTTCCGAGCGGTTTTCGGACACCGTCTCCTCCGGCATCATCTCTGAGAGGGTCCCCGACATGACTCCTCCAGTGCCACCCCCGAGGAAGTCCTGGACACCTCTACCTCCGGTGAATCCTCCGAAAAGGTCCCTGAGACCTAGTGCTGTCTGCGCTCTGGCGAGGCGGGACGTTTCTACATCCATCTGTGCTCCGGCGAGGGTCAACACCTCCACTGCTTCCTGCGCTCCGACGAGCTTCGACGCCTCCACCTCCATCTATGCTCCCCACAGTGTTGATGCCTCTACTGCCCCCTGTGCTCTCCTGAGGGTCGACACATTCACCTCCTGTGAGGAGGGTCTTGAGGGGAGGGAAGTGGTGGACACCAGCCTGGCTGCTGTGGTTGTGTTCTGGACTGCAGTCCTCGTGGAGGTACTGTCTATGMCCACTGCAGTACCAGAGTTCTCTGAACCAGAGCCAGTACCAGAGCCCACTGAGCCGGAACCAGCACCAGAGTCCACAGAACCGAAGCCAGAGCCAGAACCAACACCTGAGTCTACAAGGCCCCTGGGTAAGATTGTGAAGTCCCCGTGTCTGCCTGAGCCTA
Source organism: Austrofundulus limnaeus (assembly GCF_001266775.1). Taxonomy (NCBI): domain Eukaryota; kingdom Metazoa; phylum Chordata; class Actinopteri; order Cyprinodontiformes; family Rivulidae; genus Austrofundulus; species Austrofundulus limnaeus. Next base: position 183,783 of record NW_013952889.1, read on the forward strand.
TAGAGTCCCCAGGTCAGATTGTGAGGCCCCCAGGTCAGCTTTAGGCTTTTCAGGTCTCCACGCCGACCTCTGCTCCTGGGCTCTCCATGATGGCTGAACCTGAGCTCTCCACGTCTACTCCTGCAGCTGAGTCCTCGCTGCCTGCAGCTGAATCCTCACCGCATGCAGTTGACTCCTTGTCGTCTGCAGCTGAGGACTCCTTTCCATCTGCAGTTGAGGTCCCCACCCCACCCCACGTGAGCTCTCACCACCAGCTACAGCTGCAGAGTCTCCAGAGCCAGTTCCTGCAGTGTCTCCAGAGCCGATCCCTGCAGTGTCTCCAGAGCCGGTCCCTGCAGCGTCTCCAGTGCTGGCCCCTGCAGAGTCTCCAGTGCCGGCCCTGCAGAGTCTCCAGTGCCGGTCCCTGCAGAGTCTCCTGAGCCGGCACCTCCTGATATCCATCTCTTCCGCGGCCAAGTCCCAGGCCGTCCTCTTGAGCTCCATCCTCATCGTGGYCGGGCTCCAGGCCGTCCACCTGAGATCTGTCTCTTCAGCGGCCGAGCTCCAGGTYGCCAACCAGAGCTTTATCCTCCTCGTGACTGGGCTCAAAGTCACCTCTGATGTGGTCAGATCCACGGCCGTCCACCAGAGCTCCACCTCCGACACTGTCGGATCCACGATCGTCCTCCAGAGCTCCGCCTCTGCTGCGGCTGAGTCCATGGTCGCCCACCTGAGCCCCTACTACACCTGTGCTGGATTCCTGGGGGCTCACCAGAACTTTCTGCCTTCCAGATGTGCCTAGGGCCATCTTAGTGAGTGTTTTTTTGTTGTTTTTTCCCAGGGTTCTCCTGTCGGTTTTTGGTTTCCTTTTTTGTGTTTCTTTTTTGTACGTTGTCTTGTGCCCTCCGTCCTGTCTTTGTGCCTCATACCTCCCACCTGTGCTTGTACGTTAAATCGTCAGGTAACGATTCGTTGATAGGGGGGTACTGTGAGGATGTGTTTTTGTCATTCTGTGTTATCTCCCTCTTGTGTTCCCTCATTGTTACTGTATCACACATTCTCCTCAGTCTGTTTACCTGTTCAATTATAGTGGTTTGCAAAAGTATTCATACCCCTTGAACTTTTCCATATTTTGTCACATTACAACC
>NW_013952889.1:192492-199198 GCF_001266775.1 Austrofundulus limnaeus
AGGATCCCACTCACCTCTCCCTGGCCGACCTGCTTCATCTTCATAATAAGCTAAGCTCCTGTTCTTCTGTGTTTTACTATATACACCTTCCTGGTCTCATCACCTTCGTCCTCCACCAGCGTTCCTGCCCTGCATCTGCAGGGCCATGTTGGACCAAGATCACTTTCATTTAAAATAAACATTTTAAAACTTTGTTTCCTGGAATGTTTGCATGTGGGTCAAGAAACTTTCTAAAACCATGACAGACATGAGAGGTGGCAGGTTGCGAAACACAGCAGTGCCGATTTAGCGACTTTGTCGCTATATTTACCAAGTTTCTAGAGGCTGTTTTTTAGGAAAGCAACTAGTGAAAATCTAGCGACTCTTTTTCTGGTATATTTTATGTTCAACTTGAATGGATCACACATTGTTGCACTAAAATATTAAAATCACAATTATTGCGCAATATACAATTGCACATATTGCATTAAAGTTGTAGTCAAACACTCTTTATCAACTGGTGAAAAACACTATAAATTCAAATAAAACACCTTTTTCATTCAACTATTTTTAAATTTTACATTCTTGATTATTTCAAATGCTGCCAATGTATCTGTTTTGGATGTTTTCATGTCCCGAGAGGAAAAAAAAACCTGGTATTAAATGGGTTAATTCTGATGTTTTGCAGTGAATGTTTGAGCATTGCAGGTCCAWTTTCTGAGTGATTCATCAAATCAGCAGCAGCAGTGTGTCAGTAATTAATTATTGCAGTCCAGCTCGCCAGCAGAATAATAGCACGTTAAATTAGCAGGCACAGTGGAGAACTGATGAGCTCTGTTCAGTTTTGTTTACAGCACTGGCTGCCCTTTGCGCCAATGCATCCCACTATGACTGTGTGCAGAGAAGAGGAGGCTGAGCTACTGGTTGCAGTGGGTGAAATCAGAAGAGGATTTCCTGACGACACTGCGAGAAACACCTTTAAATATTTGATTTAAAAAAAGACGGATGAGCTTGAAATAAAACAAATGTGTTTTTGCCTGCTCACCACACACAATGCAGCCTAAAGTAATAAATGATGTCACCTTGTTGGTGTTTTTTCTGCTGCTTTAGAAATGAAGACTTGCTGACAGAGAGCGTGTTTCTGCAGGAAACACACGAGCTTTGTTTATCTTGAAGCTTTTATTCCTCCTCCTGCTCATACACACTGCACATCCCTCCCCACCACGCTTCGTTTTTTTTTTTTCTGCCTCTCTGCATTTGACAGCCTCCCTCCCTTTTTCTCTCGCCTCCTCCCTCTCTGATTAGGCGTTACACCGGCAAAACACTCCCTCTAAGCGGGGAACAAACACTGGAGCAGCTCCCCCCCCCAACACATGATCCAACCTTCCTCGGATGTGCGTCTGACAGGTGGGTACGCTGGCATGTTATTATATGGACACGGTCTTTTTAATTATGTATTTTCTTTTAATTCGCCTTTTTACGCGTAATGTGAAGCAGCCGCGCTGCGCTGCGGCGGATCAGGCTCCTCACGCCCGGAGCAGGCGCTCGGTTCTCGGAGTGAATTCATGACGAGCAAGTTGTTGCGTCGTTTTACGCCTGCTGGTCCAGTCAGTTACAGAAGAGCAAACAATTTTAATTCCCCTCTCCTGTTGCTTGAACAGCTACTTTAATTCGACACAAACCTTCATTTTTGGGCGAGGTTATTTTTTTTTTATGTCCATTAAATTTACAAGCTGCAGTTTTGAAACGCTTAAGGCCCCCAGCCTGTCAGGGCAAACTGGATCTGCTCATGGGTTAGTCAGTGTATTCTCAAAACACACCCATTACTAATAATGCTGCAGCCTCACTGTGCACACACACACACACACACACACACACACTGTTCTCCATACAGTGTTTCCCAAAGTTGGGGTCGGGACCCAAAGTGGGGTCCCAAAACATCAAGGTGGGGTCCTGAAAAGATTTTCTGAATTAATTACATTTTTGTCTTAGTTGTTACAAATGAGTGAGGTTAGTATATTTAAAATGGATAAATGTAGTATAAGAAATATTGTTACTATGCCCATGTTTTGTTGACCTGATACAAATGTTTATCATCCAAAAATATTTGGGGGCACAGGTCTCTGCTACTGTTATTTTGTGGGTCAAAACCTGAAAAGTTCGGGAACCACTGCACTTTGGTTCCCAAAGTTGGGCTTGGGACCCAATTATGGGTCATGAAGCACCTTGGATAATCTCCAGAAATCAATTTAAAGGGTAATAAAATTATTGCTGATGTAATATTTTCCCTATAATTATTACAAAAACACAAAATAAGTAAAAATAAGTATTTATATTTGTGTACAAGCTGTTTAGATTGTCAAAARGTCTGTGTTTTTATGGTTATTAACGAAGTTTATGTACTCAGACAAGTAATATTTGGGGTCACAAGCTTTTGCAATGAATATTTTGTGGGTCAGAAGACAAAAAGTTTGGGAACCACTGCTCTACACCATCAACAGCTGCAAAACGTGTGTTTTATTTGCTTACACCTAAAGTTACCTACTTAAAGTTTGCCTTCAAGTGGCAGTGAGTGAGTGTGTCAGAGATGTGCATGATGTTGGTGTGACAAGCTGACACCAGTGGTAATAAAGCTCGCCGCAGAGCAGTGGTGTAGCAACAGACTTGGCTTGCAGGTTGAGGCAAATCCATGTATGCAAAAAGGCTTTTGTTTGGTCTCCTGACAGCCTGTGTGGAGTTCGGCTGGYCTATAGTTAATTCATGTTGTACATTCCTGAGTTCAGGAATTTTTCTTTTTTTTTAAATGTCAAGTATCTGTCATGAATGGTTACCACCTGCCGTCAAAAATAAATAAAAGTGCACACATTTGGGTACAATTATGAATTTATCTCATTAACCATTGAACAAATTTTAATGTAACTTGCAGAAATCGATCCTGTACTATTGGCACAGCCCATCAACCTTAAAAACACAAAAACACACTCAGTTTCAAAGATAATTAGCTACAGTTTGGTGTGGTAGTAGCTGAAACTGATCCACAATGTACGTATAGTTTGATCCCACAATATCTGCTACAATTTTTTGTCATTGACAATTTGCAGCCAACCGTGTTTGCCTGTTAGTTGAATATCTCAGGAACCAGACATGTTTTAATGATGTTTGTAGACATCGTGCCACAGTAAATGGTCATTAACCACACAAAGCTGTAGTTTTACAGATGTTGACCTAAAATTTGAAGCTGAGATTCATTTATTTACCATACTCTGAGTGTGACAGCTCACAATATGGCATGAGACCGCTCATAATGTCCTTTTCAAAGTTTGAACAAAACAGCTATATTTTCTCATCATAAGAGGATCTGTAGAGTGCGGGCATGCAAGGAGGTGGGTGATATACATTCATCAAGGAATAGGCCTTTTTGTTACCTAAATTTTTTTAATGTATTGGGAAATTGCATTTCTAATTGAATCTAATTGAAACTAGTGATTCCAAGGGAACTTTTTTGTCGCAGATTATTTTTGTAGTAATTTTGCAATTAAATGCAAATTAACAAATCATCTTTCACTGTCGCAGTTTTATGATGAAAATTGTGTTGTTCTGCCGCCCCATTGTCATCCCCTCCACATAAGAACTTACTGTGTGAATGGTCAGAAGTTTGTGGTCATGTTTTGTTTATGYTGAAAATGCTTGGACGCTGCATTTTACTTCAACTACTCACTTCCAAGAAAAAAACAAACAAACAAACTAYTTGCTTCCAGAAGCTGACTGTTGTACAGATATTTAGAAAGATTATCAAACAGCCAAAAACTCCTGAATGGAGATAAAACAGATGTTGTGCATGAAGGAATCCCAAAAAAATGTGGAGCTTTAATCGGGACAGATTTGTGGAAAAATAACGGCGAATCAGAGTTTTTAAATTTTACCTCCCCCATGTGCAGTGATGAATCCTGCAGCAGGAAGGTTTCCCAGGAGCTTGGCGCAGTGTGTCTCAGGAGCTACGAAAAGTTTGTGTGAAAACGAATGTTGAACAACAACAACGTGACTGCACATCAACTGTTCAGCTTCAGATGGTAGACCTTTACCTTTGTGAAGGCACGTTGGCTCAGTTGGTAGAGCTGTTTCCTCTCAGCAAGAAGGTTGTCAGATCAAATCCCAGCTGGAGACCTTTTTGGGTAGAGTTTGTAATTTCTCTGCGTTTTCTCCAGGTAGTCCTGTTTCCTCCCGATTTAGCTTCGACTGCCTCTCTCAAAGCTTCACTCTTCAGCTACTGAACAGGGGTCCAGTTGTTTTATCCACCGTGTTTGTGGATTTGTCGTGTCCTGGATGAATCTACACCGGCATACTACTTTATTTCCATGAAATATGATAAGATGTACCAAGCTATGTCGAGTATTTTCAGATGACTTTGATGCACCTCCCCATCACCTCCATTAGCATTACTCTGTGTGCAGATGAAAACTTTGTAACACCATGCAATTAAGAAAAACATTGGTCAAAATCCACTCCATAGCAAAGACTCCATGACTTTTCTAACCAAGTGAATAACAACGACTTACCCCGAGCATAAAAATATAACTTATATTGCGACAAGTTAAAAACATCTTTAAAAAAGATGGTTAACTAGTAACATCATAAAATTAAATAATTTACTTAAATTTTTTGTTGACTCCAAGAAAATAAAAAGCTTAAACACAACAAAAACAAAAYAAAACAACCCAAATAGCCCAGTTTTAGTGTCAATGGACAGTGCCCATTAACAAGCTTAGAAAAAAAAATTAGTTTTAATGTAGAGCAAGTCCACCACACATAACAGTGGTTTGTTTGTGTATTTGTCAGGATCCATGGAGAAAAGATCACATAAACCCAATGTAATAAAGATGGACTTCTCTAGATCAGTGTTTCCCAAAGTTGGGAAACATCAAGGTGGGGTCCTGAAAAGATTTTCAGAATTAATTACATTTTTGCCTTAGTTGTTACAAATGAGTGAGGTTAGTATATTTAAAATGGATAAATGTAGTATAAAAATATTGTTACTATGCCTGTCTTTAGTTGACCTGATACAAATGTTTATCATCCAAAAATATTTGGGGGCACAGGTCTCTGCTACTGTTATTTTGTGGGTCAAAAGCTGAAAAGTTTGGGAACCASTGCAYTTTGGTTYCCAAAGTTGGGCTTGGGACCCAATTATGGGTCATGAAGCACCTTGGATAATCTCCAGAAATCAATTTAAAGGGTAATAAAATAATTGCTGATATAATATTTTCCCTATGATTATTACAAAACCACAAAATAAGTAAAAATAAGTATTTATATTTGTGTACAAGGTGTTTAGATTATTAAAAAAAACTGTGTTTTTAGGGTTATTAATGAAACTTATGTACTCAGACCAGTAATATTTGGGGTCACAAGTTTTTGCCGTGGATAATTTGTGGGTCAGAAGACAAAAAGTTTGGGAACCACTGCTATAGATTATAATGCTCTAGTTAACTTTCATCTTTAGTGCCTAATTACAATTCTCAAATTAGTTTTTTTACATGAAACTGTAACTGGATAAATGCATTTAGTGGTAATTATGTGGTTCTAAGGCAAATCATTAAAGTCATAAATAATTTTATACAGTTCAAGTGTAGTTCTACACATTTTTAGAATTGTTTACTCACTTTTTGTCTCTCCATTGTTAAAACTTATCTACAGCTTGTGTCACAATTACATTGAAATGACCAATATGCAAATTAAATAATGTAATAGCAATGTGTATAGCATGTTGTCAGTGTGGAAGATTTCTTTGAGGACGTATTTGTTCTAAGACAGCAGATAATCTTGAATTCATATGACTGTTTATGGGTTAGTTCATTGAAAGAAAATCAGTAAATTGGTTTGGGCCATAAAACCAGAATTGGTGTATTTTTATTGACTATGTTACAGTTTACATTTCAAGTAGGGCTGCAGCTAATGATTATTTTAATAATCGATTAATCTGTTAATTATTTTTTTGATTAATTGGCCAAATCATTAAAAAACTTAATTACATAAATATAAGTATTTATAAATTAACTTGATGGGATGCAAGTTATCGATTAATAAATCTGAAGTTGATTATCGTATGGATTGACTAACAATTGATAAGCAGCCATTTTCTCTTGAATCAAGAGGGTCTTTTCATAACACAAAGTATTTTTTATACTCTGCTGAATTAAAAAACAGAAACACATCATAAATATTTTAACAATTTTGCCAGTTGTATTAAATACTAACTGAAAAAAATGTGTATTTCTCAAACATGAAACAACAGAAATTTAATAGGTTGCTGAATGAGAAAAATAGATGAAAAGAATAAAATGGGATTTTTAGATGTAAAACTATTATTAATTTATTATAATTAGAAATGATTTACATTTAACATTTATAATTGTTCTCTAATTCTTAACTTTGTGCTTCCTTCTTGTTGGTTCTGCCTGACTGAAACAGTGTTTTATGACCCAGTAAGTGGTTCTGAAGCAACGTTTGTTACATTTGCAACGTTTATTGAGCTGTGATGAAAAGAAAAATACCATCAAATATTGTGATAACGGTATGTTRGGGATGGGTACCTTTGACGTTTGAATCGATTCGGTATCCAGTACCTGGGAATCTGTACCAGTACTTAACGGTACCAATTTTCAGTACTTTGTGTTTGTTGTTTTTTTAATAATAAACTTTTATTTTTTTTTAATTTAACATATTTCTC
>NW_013952889.1:199306-201877 GCF_001266775.1 Austrofundulus limnaeus
CTAGAAAAATTGTGATGGAGGTCCATGGAAGGCAAATAAGTTTAAATCAAATAAGCAAAAGAGGATGCAGTTAAAATTAACAAAAGGTATTTAAGCTACGTTTTGAGCATCCAAAACATGTCCAACACTTTAGCTGGCTGCTTGTGCTCTTTAGGTCAGACACGTTCGGACTGTCGGGAAGAACCTCTGTTGTTTTCCTCTGCTTATCTCTGTTTAATTGTGGATGATAAAAAGAAAGTGGCTGTACTTTATTTATTTTGAACAAGCGAACATTGTGCTCACAAGATAATTAATCCACCAGATAATTCAGAGGYGGTCTGTTCGGTGAGTTTTACTCCAGGAGCTGCGAGGCTTTCATGCTACGTTCAGACCAAGCTCTGTTTACTGAACCAGCGGCTGCTGCTGCTGACGTCATTACGCTTTTGCGTGATGCTGCGTTCAGGACAAGCATGGAAAACTCACCACTCTTACKCCAATACGGTCRCAATGCTGCRTTCAGGACAAGCATGGAAAACTCACCACTCTTACGCCAAACCGGTTGCAATGATGCGTTTAGGTACTGAAACGTGGAACCGTTTGATGTTACGTGAATAGATACTTGGTAGTTCTGCCAGAATTTGGTCTGTACATCAAAAAGTATTGAATTTGGTACCCATCCCTAGGTATGATTGTCGAAAATATCGTGATATAAAATTTGGGTCATACCGCTTAACTCTACTGTGAACAAAATGATGCAGTTGTCATGGAACTGCGACATTGAGAGACGATTTTGGTAGGTTGAATGGATTATGAGGAGATCTTAGCTTCATACTGCACCCCACTGTTACATCACATCTAAATGTAAATTAATTTTATTTGTCATCAATGTGTTCCCACACAATAAGGTTTGTGCTCTGGATTTGACCCATCACTAGTGAGAATCATCCAAGTCRAGCACCAGGCAGCTCTGAGGGTGCTCGGAAAGCAGTTGGTGGTTTTGCTCAAGGATGGTGGGGAGTTGAACCTGTGACTTTCTGGTTCCAAGTCAGCTGCCCTACCATTGCACTACAGCTGCCCACATCTGTGGCTGCCGGAGAGACAACTTCCTCACAGCATAATTTAAAGCTCATTTAAAGTGAGTCAAAGTCGAAGATAACTGATGTTGTTCTTTACGTAATGCACTAATGCATCCTCGTCATTGTTTGTGTTGAGTTCAGAAGCTTCTGTTGGGATTTCAAGCTCAGCATGATGTCTAACAACATTTGCAATTCAAATGAGCATATATGAAGCATCTGAAGCAGTCCTGTCCTTCTCCGTGTCTCTTTAGAGGCAATCATCAACATTTGCAAGTTAACTCAGCTGTTTCATATTTCCCTTATGGTTAGTTGCCTGTCAGAGTCACAGAGGAGCCATTTAAGAGGCCTCGTTTTGCAGTTGATTGTGCTTATCCTGTAAATTTTGGTGCAGGCTTGGAGTGCTGCATAACTGTGTGAGGTCACTGTGACCTGTAAGTCTGACAACAGATTGTGTGCGCCCTCGTGTGTGTTTCCTGCACTTTGATGTCACTGGTTTGGGCCCAGATGAATGTGATGTGACCCGCCATGTTTTGTTGCTTGGTGAGTGTGTTCTCATCCTGAATACTAAAAACCATAGTGACTTATCACACACACAAAACTCTTACATTTCTTTGCTTCTATATTTGTGAGTAGTCTAAAAATCCTTAACAAATTCTAACACTTGCTCTTATAAACCTCTAATAATGGTGACCTCACATYTCAGTTTTAAATAATACCTGCACATCACAGATAACCTGTTGGGGGCAGGCCAAAAATGTTCAGCCACCATCAGTCCAGCAACTGTCGATAAGCAATATATTAAGCAAGGAATTACTTATACTTATTGAATGGATTTAAAGGCCTTGTCTTGACAGAAATTGCCTGCCACCTTTTATGCCAGTGAAAGTCATTTTATGTTGAGMTATGACAACACTCTAGTCATTTTAGACAAGTCTAAGTTATGCATAGTCCCGTGCAATATTGCACTATCTCACGTGATTCTGCATGATCTGCCAGTACTTAAAGAATGTCTTKTAAATAAGTTTCAGCTACTTTCTCAGTATAAAATTCATTTGGGAACAACCGGGGCCGTAGTGAGACTCGTTTTTATGCCCTGGAGTTCCACGCCTCAGACTGGCCTACTTTAGCTTAAGACCTATTAAAATCATGTAATTATAACATAACTACACATTGACAGAAGTATACTGTTCTGTAAAGCCTTGTAATTCATTGTATTGTTAAAAAATGTTTTGTGCACAGTAAAACAAAATTTAACCAGGAGATTTTTACTCCTTCAGCATAGAAACAAAAGGGGGAAAAACATTTTAATCATTTCATGTTTTTATTGGTGTTTTTCCATGTCCATTACTGTGGACACCATGACWATATTCTTAGGGTTAAAAAGGTGTGTTTTTATTTTAAAATAAATGTAATTACTAATTAGGTATGACCTTAACAGACATACACTCACCGGCCACTTTATTAGGCACACCTGTCCAACTGCTCGTTAACACTTAATTTCTAATCAGCCAATCAC
>NW_013952889.1:202713-204223 GCF_001266775.1 Austrofundulus limnaeus
GAATTGAGGCAGTTCTGAAGGCAAAAGGGGGTCCAACCCGTTATTAGCGTGGTGTACCTATAAAGTGGCTGGAGAGTGTATGTGTGGATAATAAAACTTCACATGGTAGGTTGGAAATGGATATTTGATGTTAATAGTTTTTTTAACATCATACAGGCTTTGACATGTTAAATAAATTTTAAACTGAGTTTTTGAAAAAAATCTATAAATGGAAATAGCCTTTATTGTCTCACAGAGGGGAAATTCAGGTGTCACAGCAGCAACCATACAGAAGTTCACACACTAATTATTTTACAAACTAAAGATAGTACACACAAAACAAAATTAACACTGACTAACCATGATACGACTACTACTAATAAAAAAATATAAAATATAAATAATTGTGCAAGGATAGAAAAAGATATGTTTTGGTTTAGAGACAGTAGACTGTCAGAATCCGACATTAGGAATCAGAAATTGCCTGTTTCCAGTGCAAAATAATCTCAACAGACCAACAACTGTAAAGTTAAGTATCACAATGCAGACAAGAAACACAGATGTGCAATTACAGCAGAGTAGTGGTGCAAATGAATGTTCAGTTGAGTAATTCCAATGAATAGTAACACTACAAATGATTGTGCAGGCAGCAGGTGTGTAAAGACTTATTGTGATTTTTGTAAACACTTATTGAGATATTTATAAACACATTGTGATTTTTGTAAACTGTGATTTTTGTAAACACATTGTGAATTTTGGGTGTGGTGCTGGTTATAGAGTCTAACAGCTGCTGGGAGGAAGGATCTGTGATAACACTCCCTTGTGCACCTCGGATGCAGCAGTCTGTCACTGAAGGAGCTCTCCAGTTCAGTCACAGCTTCATGTGGTGGGAGACGTTGTTCGTCAATGATGTCATTTTAGTCAGAGTTCTTCTGTCTCCCACCACCTGCACTGTGTCGATGGGGTATCCCAGTACAGAGCTGGCCTTCCTGATTAATTTATCTAACTGCTTCCTCTCAGCTGCAGATAAGCTGTCGCTCCAGCTAACCACCCTGTAGAAGATGGATGACGCCACCACAAAGTCATAAAAGGTCTTCAGGAGTGCTCTGATGCTTCATCTCGGAATACGGCCGTGGAATCAGGGAAGAAACAATCCAYTGATGGAATAACCTGGTCATTCAGTATATTYAGGCCAGCTGACCTCATTCTTTGAGCACAAACTGTTGCTGAACCTGGACCTGACCAACTGCAGCAACCCCACATCTTTTTTAACCCAGGCAGTGTATGTAGCTTTATTGTTTTCATCTCATGTAACAAAGTTGCAGATATCTGATAGTAGATAAGCAACAATATGCTGATTGTTGTCGGAAGCAGTTATAATTTCAGTACTACAGCACTGCAGCTCTGTTTGTTTAGCAGAAATACAGCGGGTAAAATAAGTATTGAACACGTCACCATTTTTCTCAGTAAATATATTACTAGAGGTGCTAATGACATCAAAGTTGCAGATATCTGATAGTAGATAAGCAAC
>NW_013952889.1:205779-207178 GCF_001266775.1 Austrofundulus limnaeus
CTGGTGAAAATTTCATGTCATTAGCACCTCTAGTAATATATTTACTGAGAAAAATGGTGACTTGTTCAATACTTATTTTACCCGCTGTATATACATWTTTGTTGYCCTTGAGTGTGACTGTACACAAAGGTGGCGTGCTTTTTGTGCACTGAATTAGGTCTCATAATAACGCAGCATTCATTGCAGATGAGTCAAATGCACTCAGTAGGCCAGCCCACACCATTGTTTTTGTTTCAACAGTGTGTCAGGGAGTTGCCTGCAGAAGTGATCAAACCTATTTTGTCCTTCCAAATCTTTCCTAACAAGGATCTTTTCCCAAAGCAATTATAATTTTGTTGTCTGCCTGACTGTGGCTGTACTAATTTTTCTGTTCTGATTTACACTTGCACAGCTTTGAGGAATTTATTGCCTCCCTCAGCTTGCGTCATTCTGTTTACACTCGAATGGGAGAATGGAGAAAGGGGAGCTATTTCACGCTACCAGRCAGTTTTATTTCACTGCTCTATTTTCGACCATAGCTCATATGGCTGCTCAGAGTTGATGAGGAGCGTTCTCTGTCCTTGTGAAGGAGCTTTAAACCCTGAGCAGCAGCGGCGCTGCTCGCCTCAACCTCATGATTGCAGTGAGTCAGCAGGTTGGTGGTTTTTTTTTCCCAGCCGTTTGCTCCTCCTTTGCATAACCCTGCTCGTCTCCCTCATCACAGCTGCTGTCTTTGAACAAATCTCCTGCCTCTCTTGGCTGAGAACCACCATGTCAGTTTCTGACTTTGATCTTGAGCATTGATACCCAAAATGGTGCACAATTCAGCCTCCCCATTTGGCAGAATTTCTATTTTGAGCAGAGTTTGAATAAAAGGGGTAAGAGGGATGCACGGAGCAATCGGCCTGAAACCGGTATCGGCCAGTTTTCACCTTTACCAGCTCAAGCCGGAATGCTGGAATTAAAAAAAGTTTTCTCCCGTCTTTTTTATTGGTCAGTTCTGCGAAAACTGACATTTTATTTAGTTGTGAACGCATCATCCGCAAGCATGTGGCCTGTGCCAGGGTCTGTTTTAGCCAGGATTTAAGACSTTTAGCATCTTTTTTTAACTGATGAGTCAAATCTAGATACATTTTCTGCTTTGTTTGGAGACTTTTATCGGCTGCACATGATAATCATTCAGCAGTCTTCAGCAGTGGGTGAAGCCCCCTCCCCCGACTGTGCAGTAGGGATGGGTACCTTTGACATTTGAATCGATTCGGTACCAATATCCGGTACCTGGGAATTGGTACCGGTACTTAACGGTACCAATTTTCAGTACTTTGTGTGTTTTTTTAAAATAATAAACTTATTTTTTTATTTAACATATTTCTCAATATAAAAAAATTATCAAATATCAAGACAACATCCAACTCTTTGT
>NW_013952889.1:208615-209984 GCF_001266775.1 Austrofundulus limnaeus
GGCTGAGGGGACTGAAGACTCCGAGGCAGAGGGGACTGAAGACTCCGAGGCAGAGGGGACTGAAGACTCCGAGGCAGAGGGGACTGAAGACTCCGAGGCAGAGGGGACTGAAGACTCTGAGGCAGAGGGGACTGAAGACTCTGATTGCTGAGGGGACTGAAGACTCCGAGGCTGAGGGGACTGAAGACTCCGATGCTGAGGGGACTGAAGACTCCGAGGCTGAGGGGACTGAAGACTCCGAGGCTGAGGGGACTGAAGACTCCGAGGCTGAGGGGACTGAAGTCTCGAGGACTGAAGGGACTTGGAGGAGTCTCAGGAATGGAACACTCAGGTGAGGCTGAAACCAACAAGGAGAATGGTGATGATGGACCAGACTAAGAAAGCTCAGGTGAGTCTGCAGCAGGCAAAAATACCTTAGAGGGGGCTGCAACAGACTAAGAGACCACCAGGGATGCTGCAGCAGACGTAGGACCATTGGGGAGTGCTGCAGCAGACATGGAGACCACTGGGGGAGCTGTAGCAGGTGTGGAGACCATCTCAGAGGCTGCAGTGGGTGTGGACACCACATCAGGGGTTACAGTGACCCTCTGGAGAGAGCAGGAGAAAGAGACATTGGAGACCCTCTCTGGAATGAGGAGGGAGAGGTGTCAGAGACCCTCTCGGGAACAGGGCACCCAAGAGAGCCGAGCCTTGGGGACTCTGAGGAGCATGGCCCTGAGGAAACTGCCACTGGCCCTGGACAAATGAGGAAATGTGTTTTACTGAACATTTCTTGTTGAGTGTTGTCATTTGGCACTTAATGATCTTGCTACTAATGCTGTAGGTGTTGTAGGGTAATTGCGTCAACTCAACCAGAGTTTGGCAGCTAAAACTTTAGATTTGGTTAGTAAATAGTTAAAATAACTGATGGCTGTCCCCTGGTGCTGCACTGTGCTTGTTACTGATTATATGCGTTTTTAGCCACTAAGGAGAGGTGTGATTGAATGTGAGAACATGATAAATCACTCAATAGACCTCTGAAAAATTGCCCCCCCCCCACTTCTGAGATCGTGATTACACCCTTGCTAGTAAGAAAACAGAAGTTTTACTTGTTGGCACAGCCTCACCTTTAACCAAAACCAACTGTTTCTCTATTAATACAGGGTTTCCCCTAGGAAAATGGGCATGGGGTGGGGGGGGTAGTACTTGTTTTAAAAAAACGTAATTTTACATGACTCACCTTCAGTTATAGTAATAAATGTACATTGTGAATATTTAATTGCCTAAGTACATCCACAAGTTAAAGGACTCCTCCTGATAATTATCAATAATAATTTATTTATTTATTTATTTAATTATTATTGATATTAAGTGATTAGAACTCTGTACA
>NW_013952889.1:218419-219827 GCF_001266775.1 Austrofundulus limnaeus
TTTTTTTTTTGCCAAAATCATCAATATTAAAACAATAAAAGGCTTGAACTACTTCAGTTGGTGTGCAATGAATCTAAAATTTAAGAAAGTTTAATGTTTATCAGTGCTTTACAGAAAATACTGAACTTAATCAAAATATGCAAATGTTTTGAGAAGGACCTGTACTATTAGAAAGTAGTAAGTTCAATTTTAATTATTTTGCAAATAGACATGYATGTGAATGTGGTTTGTTTCATTATCGCTCTACTCAAATAAACTACAAAGAATAGATCTGTTTTTTCGTTTTCCATCAACAAAATATTTTATTAGTAATGACCATTCTAAAGTCACTTCTCATCTTAAACAGCTACATGAGTATGTGACTTATGTTATGTATGTTATGTTATGTAAATAATAAGCTGTCACTTCAATAGTAAGGTTGTTGGGGGAAAAAGTAATTTTTATTTATTTTCCTACCTGGATTACTGAGATTCATCAGGACAATAAAGTTGTTGATTTATGGTCAGCAGAGTTTATTTAAGATTTGGAATGGTACAGCTGACAACATGTGGTTGTTCTGCTCAGCAAGCAGAAGTGGGGCGTTCAGGAAGTGCATTGTTTTAGCAGTTTTTGGTCATTTATTCATTTACTGTACATTCTGATCTCTGCCCACACAACCCTCYCACTTCTCTGTTTGACTTGCACTGCGAAGTTGTGAGGTGGTTTCTCCAGATCAAAACCTGCTGACTGTTTCGGCACCAGCGAACCCCCCCCCCCCCGTTTTAATCAACTCTGTCTTTTCTGGCTGCATTGCGCTTCTCTGATTACCACACAGTTTTTTAGAACAATCTTTAGCTACCCACTGGAATTAGTTTCACAGTGTGCTTTTCTATAATTCATGGATTTTCTGTCTCATTCTTTAGTTTTATTTTTCTCTTATGTTTTTATGCTGGCAGCGATTAATGAGAGAGTCCTTTTATAATTCATGCCATGATTGATATGCCTCTGCTAGAAGTTTTTATGCTGCTGCGATCTCAGCAGACACTTCTCTGCCACGGACAGCACTGGCATGCACTCCCTCTACAGATTAGGATGGTTGGTGTTGGCTTACAGCTGCCATTTACTGTAGGCACAGAGTCAATGGTTGCAGTGCTTGATAACTGGATGGTTTTTCCTAAAACACCAGTCTAAACTGATAATGATGCTCTTCTTCAGTCTCCAGGCTTGGCTGCATTTGTACAAATAACATTGAGCTTCTTAATGTCTTTACAAATCCTCTGACATGCACACCAGCAACATGAAAACCTCCTGTAGCTTCCTTTTTGCCTCAGCTCTGATCCAAATAAGGGCATGAATGGTTCTATAGAAACAGCAGAGTTGGATTGGACGTGTGCCCACTGCCTCACTCTTTGTGCACCCAGGGTAAAAT
>NW_013952889.1:222824-224105 GCF_001266775.1 Austrofundulus limnaeus
TAATTGTAGTGGTTTTGAAGCAGGCCGGAACAGTGGACTGTGCCAGAGAAGTGTTGTAGATGTCCGTAAAGGGGGTCGCGAGTTGGTTGACACACGCTTTTAAAATTCTGCCTGGGATTCCATCTGGGCCGGCTGCTTTCCGGGCTGGTACTCGCATCAGAGCTCTCCTCACCTCTTCAGTAGCCAATATGAGTGGCTCGTCTGTGGTGGAGGAGGGCAGAGCAGTGGTGGTCAGCTGTGCCTGAGCAGTGTCCTCAAAGCGAGCATAGGTGTTCAGCTCAGCAGGGAGGGAGGAGTCTGTGCATGTGGTGCGGGGTTCTCGTGCGTGCTATGATGCAGTTTACTTGGCATCTGAAAATACATTTACTCAAAAGTATTTTGAATCTGAAACGAGCTTCAGTGAGTGAGCAGTAGTGTTAAGAGCAGCAGACAGTTTAAGTTTTACTTTCACTTTGCTCTGTTACTGCCGAGAGCCAGCAGGAGTCATGGGCAGGGTGTGTGGGGTGTGGGGTGGGGAGGTGTCCTCTGTGATGAGGAAGCAGAACCTCCCTCTGTTTATGCTGGTTTTAAACTGAAGTGATGTTTCAGGCTGGAACTGTTCCAGTGGTGAGATGGTTTAGAGCTGCAGAGCTTACAGAGAACGTTACTTCTTTCCAGCCCACCGTCAGGAAAATTTTTAAAATAAAAAGTGCCCTGAAGAATCCGGTGCCAAGCAACGGATCGACAATAAAGGTTCTCATTGGATGAGATGCGGGACAAAGGCCATCTAAACCAATAGTGATCAAGATCCCTTCTCCCTGCTGTGACCACTGAGTTTGTGTGTCTCTGTGTGTGTGTGTTAGCTGCCCAGTGAATAGGGATCCGACGGAGAAATATGAATGAATAAATAACTGCGTTAACGCGTTAAAAATATTATCGCCATTACGCGATAACGCGTTAACTTGCCTAGCACTAATAGAAATGTAACCAAAGATACACTATATGTACATTTGTGAGGTCACATACTGATGTTGGACATGAGGCCTGGCTCGTAAGGTCAGAACTCTGTGCAGGTTCAAGTTCATCCACACCATTCTCTGACATCCATGTCTTCATGGACCTTGATTTGTGCACTGGAGCTCAGTCATTTGGATGGGCGAGCAAATACTTTTGGATATATACACTCACCGGCCACTTTATTAGGTGTACCACGCTAGTAACGGGTTGGACCCCCTTTTGCCTTCAGAACTGCCTCAATTCTTCGTGGCATAGATTCAACAAGGTGCTGGAAGCATTCCTCAG